>NW_026935948.1:0-6839 GCF_032062105.1 Saccostrea cuccullata | reverse complement strand
CGTTATGACGTCATTCACTCGATCAATGCATGAGATTTTGGCGCCATAACGTCAAATAGCTGGAAAACTTCGGATGCACTTAACTATTATACTCATCAGAGGTGTTCCGAATGTAGTTTACATCTTTTACCGCTTAGTATGAAAAGCAGAGTGTAATTGTAAGGTTTTACACTAATTATCAGTGAATGGATTTATTATTTATACAAATTATCAAAGGTTAGCACATTTAGTACTATATAAAAGCATTTGTAGACCAGTAAATGGTTTATTTACATTCCGTATTCCTCAAAACGTGGAGGAAATTCGGTACATGGTGAACAATTTGCACCCAGATCGTAATAAATTCCAAATAACATTAATCAATAATAACAGATAAATAAGAATAAATGTCAATACATATCATTCATTCAATCATTCATCTAATCATCATTTTAACGGCTCATATCACAAGAAACATCTTGTTTACTTATTCAAAACAATAGTGGAGAATGCCAAATTCGTAACAATTGTTTAACGTCCTTCTCGAGATTTTTCATTCATAATGAGACGCCACCACTAACCGATGGAGGGCTGCATAATTAGACCTATGCTCGGCATTTATTACGGCCATAGAGCAGGTAGGGGTCTTTTCGTGCCAACACCTACATACGGGACCTCGCTTTCTACGGTCTCATCCGAAGGACCGGTCTCCAGGTCCCACAGTGGGATTCGAACCCACGACGTAAGGATCAACTCCTTACTTCGCGACTCTAGAGCAGACGCTCTGACTACTGTGCAACGCGGGCGACGATATGATTCGAGAATTAAAAATCGGGATAAATAATAAAACTTTGTTGAAAACTTCTTTTAAGTGAAATTTGAGGCGTGTTTGATGTCATATATCCTTGCACTTGCACGTACTTAAACTATTTTTTAAATACTTAAGAAATATGGGGTGTGATGTGGTGTATTAATATATAAATATATCAAGACTTAAATCAAAGATTCAAAATCAAAAATCAAAGATTTATTTTAATCAGAGATTAATGCACTAAAAGAAATGTATTTTGATACGTCTTTTATACCAGCCTTGCCTCACCCTAATTTTTTCTTCATCTAATAGGTAGATTTAGAAGAATTCATTGTGGGGTACCCACCTCCAAAGCCGAGCTTAAAAGGAAAGAAGCAAATTTTTACAGAACAGGATAAAACTACGGCGGATGATAAAGCCAGACAAGTAATATTGTTCTACATAACTTATTAAGAAACAAGGAACTGAACTAAAATTTGAAGGCATATATATACATATACAATATATAAATTTATAACTATATAAAAATATTAAATCAAATTTAAATTCATATATCACCATGTAATGGTTAAATGATAAAACTACCCGTAGGTGTCCTATTAAAGATTTAAGGACATATTATACGAGCAAGCTTTAAAAAATAATTACAGTTAAATTTATGTTTATATAAATGGGATAAGTAAGTTTTAATTTTAATTCAAAATTCAAAAAAGTTACAAAGTTACAAAAATTGGATAGATTTATACATGGAAATAAAAGTAAAAAATATAAATTGAATAGCAGAAAAAGTCTACAATTTCTTAATATTTTAGAGACATGAATTATACGTAATTAGCACCCCAAATAAGTACATTCAGCCAATAGTTTTTAACTTCCGTGCTCCCCTTGATTTAACATATCTGCAGAAATAGTCCAATGTCGATTGGAATCAGAGACGAGTGGGGTATTGTTATTAATATGGTTGTGAAATTCACTGTAATTGTTTTTAGATTAAAGTTGAAGACTATCAAACCCTGGATGACTTGGCGCATGCTCTGACAGACGGATTAATAAATGACGTCCAAAAAGTGCGCACAATTTTTACTTGGATTGGATTACAGGGGTCAAAGAAAAACAAATCTAAAAAGGGAGACAATAAAAACCAAAATGTCACTTTGCCAAAAACCATTGTACAACAAGTTACGCAAAGAAAACGCTCATACAATTACTTATTCATAAGCCTTTGCAGGTAAGAAAAGCACAGGAACAGAAGAATTAAGTGTAAATACTGTTCGTTATCTCCATATGTTTCTGTAAACGTTTATTTCATTTCGGTGGTTTTAATTTCACTCTGCTTGTGATCAAAGAATATTGTGAATATTGTCGATATATCACAGCAGTTTTCAGTTATAAAGTACATGTACGTGTAGATGAACATTTTAAAACCCTGTTCTCCTATTCAGTAATAGTAAAGTAGTACTTCATTCAAAGTAAAGGAAAGAAGTAAGACATTCAAATTAGGTAACCTTAGGTTAAAAACAATTGTTAATGGGAACCTTTGTCATGCCTAAATTACCATAACAACCTCTGGGTATTTAAAAGAGCAATAAAAATAAAACAAATATTTAGCTATGCCAAATTCGGTAACTGTGAAATTAAAACCAATCCGAAATCTATCAACAAAGAATATCGTGAAATATTAAAGACGTTTACAGTATGCAAGATATAAATATATGACTGTGAATTTGACTTTATTGCCTTTCATCTTCAAGGGCTGTAAAAATCCCGTCTGTACTTATACGTGGACTTGGGAAAAGTGTGGCTTACGAGGTGGGTGACAGAGATGTCGACAATCTGAGGAACTCATGGACAGCAGTGTATGTAGCCGGAGGGTGGCGTTTTGTGTTTCCGCTTTGGGCTTTTTCAGCAGTGGTTGGTCACTCCAAGGGTACATGGACGCTAATAGAAGACAAAGGTATAATACTTAATGGTTCACAAATGACACGTAATTATGTGGTACTAAACTTAATATTTTGTATAAAATTGAAAAAAAAGTTCTCTGTCACATTTTAAAAACAAACATTCTATTGATTGAATAATATAGGAAAAGGTACAAGAGAAAAAGAAGAAAGATCATCAGGTCAAACAATCCGCCATATAAACGATTATTACTTCCTGACGGATGCAGAAGAGTTCATCTATACTTGTTACCCTCATGATTCGAAATGGCAGCTTCTTACTAGGCCATTCACCAAACAGGACTTCATAGATATCGCATATTGTAGTCAAGACTATTTTGAGAATCACTACAAAATCACAACACCGAATAAATGTCTTTATACATCTGCAGGCGGAGTATGCGATATTGGGATAAAGAAGTTAGATAAAGAAGAAAGTTCTTACACATATAAGCTGTATTTCAACCACGAGGAATCGAAGACAACTATGTCTTCTGAAATACAGCTAGAGAGGTACGTAGCCATGTTCAATGAAGGGTCCTCCGTTAAATTTTTTGTTCGGTTTCCCTGTGAAGGCATATATAAGATGGAGATCTTTGGTGACCATTTCCCTTTATGCCAATTCAAACTTGAGTGTAACGAGAATATTAACTATATAAAACCATTTCCTTATAATCCAGAGTGTGGATTTGGTCCAAACTCACTAACGAAAAAAGCCGGGCTCCGTCCGCAGTCACACAAGTGTGGCTTCATTAATATCAGAAAGACGACGAATGTCACTGTGATATTCAATATTAAAAAGACAGTGTTTGTCCAAACAAACTTGATACACAATGATATCGAACAGGAGACGTTGAATAAACACGTGACCAATAAGATTAAAGGTCAGGAGCTTGATATCAACGTAAATTTGCCTCAAAAAGGAGAATATGCGCTTCAGATCAACGCAAAGGACAAAGATTCAGATGGCTCATTCAAGAATGCCTGCAACTACCTTTTGACCTCAGAAAACATTAACAAAAAGCGGAAGCCCTACGAGGTATGTGGACCTGTGATAATTATGGAAAGATACTTGATAAATTAGTTTTGATTTTTCTGGTCTTATATTTTCTAGAATCCGATAGAAAAAAGAATCAGGAAGGCCTTACAGGACCAAACTTGCTCCAATGACGTAGAAGCTCTTCAAAAAGCCCTGGATGACTTTGATAAGGTAGATCTAGACGACAAAGGGGATCGTCAACAGGCAGAAGAAAGGTTGACGTACCTTACCCTACTAAAAGGTACCAAATACACAATCTAATTAAAATTAGATGTTAGATCCGCTCGCACACTAGCTACACTAACATATAACACCATTCCTTAGAGGGTCACGTCAGAGGTCAAATTCGAAACAGCTCTAGACTTATTTGCTTCAACAAATATCCGATGATTTTGCAGGCGACGATTTGATTGGTTAATAGAATTTGACCTCTGACGTAATTTTTATTAGATTGCCAAATACATTGCTTTGATAAAGCACAAGGTATAGTTTCCATGGAAATATTGCCCTGTGATTTTCTTTAAAAAAAAAACTGATATAAAAAATAAAAAGTAATGCTTTCTTAATCATTGAAATGTCATGCTGAAAATTCATAAAAACCATTGTCTGACATGTTTCTAAATGCTAATTAATTGTGACGTCCTAAACATGTGTATTTTCCAGTATTTTCTTAAAAAGTTGGAGAAGAATTTTCTTTCAGATAATATTGTCCACATGCATCATCCACAAAGATTTTGAGATATGTGATTTTTCATTGAATATTGCACAAAATATCCAAAAATTAAAGTGCGCAACAGCTGTGGACAATATTTTCTAAAGGAAAAATAACCCCTTGAAATGGGTCATTTTGAGGCTTTTTCTGAATAAATAGAGAAATGCATCACATTAATGACTTCAAATTTCCGGAATGGAAATCCTTCATGCCATATTCTTTCTTGATCTATCATAGTCATAACCTCAACTAATATTTAAGCCAGTTTCAAAACTTTTTGAAAACATTAAATTTTTAGGGGGCAATAAAGCTAAATCCGTACCTTCTCCTTTTCTTAATTGCATTACTATGATCAGACGTACAAATTGATAAAAAAAAATTACTAAGGATAGTGTTTTAAACAAAAAAGTCAACAATTCTTTTTTTTTAAAATCTAAAAGCCAAAATGTTTATGTAAACCGTTACTTTTCATATCTTCAGAACTGAAAGATGCAATTGCAAGAAGACATGGTGAGAAACTAAAGGAAGCAATACAAAATGCAAAATCGTCCTCGTACAAGTCCAATCTTGAGAATTTTATTGAAACAGCAGAAGAGTTGTTATTACAGTTGCAAAGGCTAAGGGGATTTACTCACGATATACTTCAAATGCAACAAACGACAGTCGCTGAAATCCAAACCTATAAACACCCAAATCATATGGCTTATGACGTCATGAGAGCTACATATATTCTTCTAGGGGAAGAGGAAACGCGGGTCGAGGTCGGAGCAATAAACAAAATATACTTCTTTTGCTTTCTGCATAAAATATTGATAGAGGTATGTTTTTAAAGGTTTTTAAAATGTAATATTGTCTTATAGAACTGGGAACAGGTACAGGCATTGATGCGAAGGACTGGAAAAGAAGGTCTGTTGAGGCGCGTGCGTCAGTTCAACATTACCCACGTGACCAAAGAAATGGTTAATCACTCCTCTCAAATACTTCGACTTTACGATGAAGAGACGATACGAGCATCCAGTGTGGGTCTCGGTACATTTTACAAATGGGTAACTAGGACTCTTTTGGGGATCTTTGCAATGATTTTTTTTTATTTTAAAAGATTTATCGTCTTGGTTTTTTTTTCTTTTTTGGTCATGGATTTATTAATTATAATTAATGTTTTATGTTTTTATCACAATTGCAGGCAACACATGTTATCGAAGAAACGACAAAATCAGAAGATTTTTCTAGAGTCCCAAACGCTTAGGAACATAATCGCAAAACAGAGTTGAATTTACTTTTTAAAAACTGTTTAACTACACTACTTAAAATTTATGAGGAGTTTAAAAGCATGCTGATGAATCTAGGAATACGCATTAAACCTATTTACTTCCAAGAAAGGGAACAAATGAAAATCCAAAGTCTAATGATTTACTGACAAAGGCATACATGTAGACTAGATTTAGAGATTTAGATAGTGAAAGCTTTGTTCGATGACACTTTTCTTGTGAGGCAACGTATCTAAGAACTATTCCATAGAAAAAGAATAAATGTTCAGAATCATTTGAGATATACACAAGCATGTAAGCTTGTTTTTGAAACATTTACCTTTAGTCTTCAGAACTGAATTACATAACATTTATCCTTTCATACAATTTCGACATCAGGAGCAATTATATTAAAAAGTACACATGGAAGGAGAAGATTGAATAATTTCTCGTTGATTTTGTACATACATAAACTTTATGGATTTTTTTAAATGGCTTTATATGAAATTGTATACTTTTTTCTTTAAAAAAATATTTTATTATTTATTGTCAATAAATGATTTTACCTGAAGTAGTATCCAGAACAGAGGTGTAGAATATAAATTATATAAACTACTCCTTGTGACTTAAAGAACAAAAATTAAGTAATGGTTAAAATTGGATATTTTGTTTGAATTACATATTTTCTGTCTCTCAATACATGGACATCATCAGATAACAAAGATCTTACCACGTCGAAAGTTTCTGCAAATTTTAATTTTCATATATATCTGTACATTTATGATAAGGAATTTTGAATATAATTTACCTGATTTTTAAAAATTCATTCTTGAATAAATTGTTGATGATAATGCATCCTTTTCTCTCAATTTAAATGCTATGATTTTTTTTCCCTAAATAAATGCACTCAATAAAACAGTTATCAGTCCCACAAGTCGATCAAAACAATACAAACTAAGAGAAAACTCGGACATCTACAATATCAGAAGTAGGATCAGGTGACATGGAGAAGTAAGCATACCTGTCACGCATGCCTTGTGAGCCTTGTCCGGAGACAATTCAGTGTGAAAAAAAACTTTCTCTACAAATCTTTTAATTTTTTTTATCTTTCAAT
>NW_026935947.1:452500-686623 GCF_032062105.1 Saccostrea cuccullata | reverse complement strand
ATATGTGTAGCTGACAACAGTTCTTAAATGTAATATCACTAGAGAAGGGAGTCTAATTTATGGGTGTTTAAATTTGATATTAACAATTATAAATTTTGAACAATTATCAATTTTACATGAAGTAGAAAAAATCCACATGTATATAATTGTATACCTTGATTCAAAAAAACATTTTGATAGTTTTGTTTCGTTTCGGCAGATTTCGTTTCGTTTCTATTTCGTTTCGCATTTTACGATGTGCTTACGGCTAAAGCTTGATCCAATAAATGTACATGTATATTTGCTAAAAAAAAAGTTTGAAACTTTAGACTACTTTTGCTTAATTCGATTTGTGCAACCCAAAAGATCGGAAGAAAAGATTAATATTCAGAAATCTCTTTTTTGCTTGCGAACCATAGTATAATCACATACATTTATATATACATGTAAGTATACAGTATGTATTATCCGGTGATTAGATAAATAAGCAGACTTTCAAAACAATTTTTACACTAAACATTATTAAGGGAATCAAACTGGTCAAAACAACAAAAAACTTTTTTAAAAAGAAAAATTAAATTGTCTGCATGGCTAAAAAGGGTATTAATGAATACATATGTATATGTTAATTGAGAATGACATTTCGTTCAACGTATAAGACATATTATCACTTAATTTTCTTCTTTATGATGATGTATGGTAAATTATGCGTCAATACCTTTTCCTTTAGCAAGTGCCTCTTCAAAACATAAAACGGTCAATTTTTTGACAAATAGTTAGCCCAACCAAATGTACATTATGTTTAGTTCCATCTGACCAAGTTGTGCTCTTAGTATAAGTGGACGGCCATTCGCCGTTTCTTTTTTTTTCTGGACACAATCACAGAAAGGTCGATGTCCTCTTCCTTCGTTGCACAGACTAATTTGTATGTTGGGGTTTTTGACTTTTTTCACAGCAAAATTACCTAAGGTCAACAAGAAATAAACGATTAGATAGTTCGTAAATCAAAGCTGACATTTCTATCTGACTCTACTGACATCTGATTGGCTAGAATTTATTGTTTATAGATGAGGAAAACCTTTTACAATATTCATCACCCCTATGGTAAAGGATTTGGTCTTGCGGCCATTGAAAATTGACCCTAAATATTTTCAAAATTTATCCATAATGAAGAGAAAGATCATACTTTGTCAGTTGACGTATCTAAGGGCCTTTAGGTATTTTGATTCACAGCTCAAAATTACCACTTTCTGAGTTTTGCAGCTTTTCACTTTCAAAGAGTCATGCCAAGAAATCTCGTCCGATTTCGACAGCGATGGAGTCAATAAAAGTGTAATTGATGCAAATCACCCATATTCCCAAAACGCCAGCAAGACAATTTACGGCAGCAGACTTCTGGGGGTGGATCCTAGGTTTTAAGCTTTCTTAGTTAAAGAAAAAATAAACTTCCACCCCAGGAAGTAGTACAAATACCCTAAAAAGTTACTGTCAAATATCTTTATTTACAAAATACGTAAAATGCTAGAGGCACTGGTACCAAAATTTATTTAAAAAAAAAAATTGGACTAAAGAAAATAAGAAAAAAACAATCAAAAGAAAATATTCATTTTAAAATGAAAATATATACATAGCCAATCGGATAACGTCTACCCATTCAGTACTCGTCTCCATCTTGTTCAACCAGGAAATGATGTAAACTTCCGGAAATTTGGTACTCTTTTATCTCTATATCGACGCGGTACTTCCACAACTACCCGATGTCAATTTATTTGTACTGAGAAAAAATATTCTGAAATTGTATTACGTAAAAAAATTGAAAGGCAGCTTATTTTATTGAAGAATTACTTTACTATAATTAATTTCATCCCCCCCCCACCCGAAAAAGACAATTGGGGGGGGGGGGGGGGGCAAGGCTTCTAAATAACTAGTATTCTACCTATAATTTTAACCCAGTAAATTTTAAGATCCCTCCCTCAAAACTGCAGACATTAATTGCTTCCGCACGTCTCCCAGGGGAAGAATCACAGATTAATGTTAATTCGGCTTTTATTGAGTTTGCTATACGGAGAGAATGCTAAGGTTTTCTTGGCATGGTGAAAGATCTCAACCCCCCTTCTATTTGTTTAAAATTCATTGCCTATGAATCAAATTCTTTTGATATGATATGTTTAGACACAAAATGACTTATATATACCGGTAATAATTTTGATTAACTGGACCGGGCGAAATGCATGAAACCCGAAGAACAAAATAACACACAAATAAAAGTAACACTCTCAAATATTTCTTATGAAAAAATAATAAAAATCAAAAAATAACAAGTTCTTTAAACGAGCAAAATCCAAATCATGACAAGGCCAATAATCTTTTACATGTATTCTCTGACGGATTTTTCTGACCGTGAATGCAAGCCTCGGATATAATGCGTCAGTTAATGCGTCTTGGGTTCCCGAATGTGTTGATTATCTCCCTAATTCCATTCTTTCAAACCCCTCTCACACACTACTGTAAATCATTTTCTTTTCGCGCCAATTTATTCCCGCGATATAGTAATTGTCCCTTTTTTCACTTATTGGTTTTTTTTTCAGTAATCGAATACTATTATACGCGAAGTTAAAATTTTTGCGAATAAAAATTGATTTGCATTATCTACTATCTCTTTCCAATTCTCCGCACTCTCATTCCCATACTCTCTCTCCACTCTCACTCCTTCTTTCCCCTTTTTTTCACACCAATGTTAAAAAATTCATGACATTCAATATTATAAGGGCGATAATTTTACGCAAAAATATATAGATGTTTATCTTTATCCCTTGTTTTCAATCAGTTTATGTGAATTCTATATTTTATGTACTTTTCATGCTCAGATATTGTGAGGTTGCGTTGATACTAGCTTAAATGCACTGGCATCTTGACTCCCTCGTTGTTCTATGCTGAAACCAGTATTTTATATTTTTGTTCTGAATACTAGTATAAATGTTCGTTTGGTATTTCTATCAAATATGTACTGTATATAAACTACAAATAATCTTCAGTTGTTTCATGGTTCTACTCTACTAACCATAGGTTTTAACTTAACGTGTTTGAAATGTTAACCGTGAGGCCATGAGTAAATGCTCACCTATAATCTGATAATTATGGTTCCTGGCCATGCATGCAACTCAAGTTATTCAATTAAGCAATAGAACCATTCAATTAAAAAAAGGAGTTCCATCCTAATTCCCTGAAAAGGCATGGCCATATGAACCGGGGAGGGGCGCTGGAGAGGCGGGGGTCTCCCAAATAATATTCACGATGTACAGAATACACTAGAAAACTTAGCTACTTTATGCCTGTGCCCCATCAATAAAAACGTTTGATGACCTTTTCTTTGCTTGTCAAGGAATTTTTCGTGGTTGATACCCCAACTGAATATTTTTGGCTGTCCCCCATCCCCGAAACTGAAATTCTTCAAATCATGTATCAGTTTGAATAACTTGCAGTAACACTAACAGTCAAAATGAACTGGAATTATCATATACCTATACTGAATTCCTAAATACATTAAAATCCTTACAAAGATGTAGAAAGCAAGGGTACTGAGCAATCCCTATATAAAATGGGGATGGAAATACCCTAAGAAGCGCATAACTTCCAAGTTTTTGCGAATGTCCTTGAGTACGGAATTGGCGATCGCCAGATAGGTTATGTGACGGCCGCCAGTTTAATTTCTGGTGAAACCGGAGGGGTCTGTAAATTTCCTATGAGTCTGCAAATCGGTATGTCTGTCCTTCTGTCTGTCTGCCGTACTTGTTTTTCCGTAATTTTTTCCCTAAATGCTTGATATTGAGCTGATTTTTGGTATGTGAGTGTATCTTGATGGGTTACAGACCATGTATGAATGCCGTACGTTCCGCTTCATTAGTTTTTGAAGGAATTATGGAATTTTTAGATTTACATCATTGGGATTACCATCCGGTACGTTACGCATTATATAAAGTTCAAAACGAGCTTGTATTCTAAAGAGAATCGGAAAACCCGGAAGGGGACATGTATTGCTTATGCAATACTCTCAGAATGCTTAATTCATTTGAGTTACAGACAAAATTTTGTCTCTATAGTGAATAGAAAAGAAAAAAAAAGTAATCAAAATTATATCTTTATTTACAACTTAACAGCACTGAAACAAAAATTACGCACTCAATTAATAAAGCAGTGTTCATATTATTTGTGCCATGTAGACTGAAATTCCAGGCAAGTCAGTATTTAAATTCACGAGTACAATATGCAATATCAATCTTGTAGATTAACTTTTTTATTTCACTTTATGAGTTCTCAATCGTGAAAACTTGATCGCATACTTCAAGTTCCCCATCCTTTGTTCCTAGCAAAAATGGTACTTCATCTCCTCATCCTTCGTCGTTTGCTTGATAGTGAAAAATGTTCTACAAACCGTATTCTTCTTATCAATTAAAACATCAGTGTATCCTCCCTAATAATACTCTAGGTAAAATTGGAGAACAATTCCTCCAACTCACTCCTCTCTGAACATAGGATTCAAAATGACAATCTCCTCATCTTTTTTAAAACAATGAAGTCCGTAGAGGCCGGGACATTCGAGAACAGTTACAATGTTAGGATTTTCGAAGATGGAGGAGGTTTCCGAAACACAAGCTTGAGGGTCGTAATCTGAAGAATCTTCGTCCTCTACCTCCAATCTATGGTAAATGTAGGAAGGAATGTGACGTGAAGCCGAGTTCACCTCGCTTTGTGGTTGTTTTTCAATGTCCTCTCTACATGGACACTTACACATCTGTTCGATTTTATGATATACAAAGCATGCCAGAAAAGTTAAAATGATGCCTACGCCGTACAATATCAGAAGGCTTTTGATCAAAGGAAATTGTTGCTCTCCAGTTTCTTGGTCATCCGATTCCCCATCCTGTTGGACACTTATAGATACCTGTATCGGTGCACTCATACATAGTGGCAGTCCCACCGTTAATCCCGTCATAACTTGACAAAGAATTTTATATCTCCCCATGGTTTTTGTTGCGTGCTGTTGATAAATTCTTTGCGTTACTATCTCGTTACAATAGATGGAACGTCACAATGAAAGGCGTAATAACTATTGTGACGTCATGAGGTCCATTTATTGGCTTCATTGGTTTTCGCTAGTTTTTCATATCTTTAATATTATGTATTAAATTCAAGTTCCAAACGAGCTTGTATCCTAAAGTTCAAATCCCAAGGTGGGATGTGGAGACCGGTCCTTTGGATGAGACCGTATAAACCGAGGTCCTGTGTCGCAGTAGGTGCTGGCACGAAAAAGATCCTTCACTGCTCAATGGCCCTGAGTGCCGAGTATAGGACAAAATTTGTAGCTGTCCACCGGAAAGTGGTGGTGTCTCTATATGAGTGAAAAATTCTCGAGAGGGACGTTAAAACATCCAATCATTCAATCAATCCTAAAGAGAAAAGGGGAATCCGGTAGGGGACATGACTGTGTTGCTTTTGCAATATTCTCAGAATGCAGGAAAAAAAACAATAATCAAAATTATATCTTTATTTACAATTTAACAGCACTGAAACAAAAGAAAAAAAACTCAATTAATAAAGCAGTGTTCAAATTATTTGTGCCATGCAGACTGAAGTTCCAGGCAAATCAGTTGTTAAATTCACGAGTACGCTCTTTGCAATATTAATCTTTTCACTTGTTTACAGAGCGTCTGCTCTAGAGTCGCGAAGTAAGGAGTCAATCCTTACGTCGCGGGTTCGAATCAAACTGTGGGACGTGGATTGAATCCTTAGGATGAGACCGTATAAACCGAGTCCCCGTGTCGCCGTAGGTGCTGGCACGAAAAAGATATCCCTCACTGCTCAAAGGCCCCAAGTGCCGAGCATAGGACAAATTTTGTAGCCCTCAACCGTCAAGTGTTGGCGTCTCCATATGGGTGAAAAATATTCTCGAGAGGGACGTTAAACAACATACAATCAATCAATCAATTAAAATATACGAAAACAGACGTGAACTCTTTTTTTTTTAGCTCTACTGGTCAGAGACCAGAAGAGCTTATGCGATAGTCATGCGACCGGCGTCCGTCTGTCTGTCTGTAAACAATTTTTCAAAATGCTACCCTTCCTACAGTTTTAGTCTGATTTCAATCTAACTTGGCACACAAGTAGACTACAATAAGATACATATTTCTGTGTATCGCTTTTTGATTTGGATGAACGGTGTAAAGAAATTCTTTCAAAATGCTACTCCTCCTACAGTTTTGTCTCATTTCAATATAACTTGGCACACAAGTAGACTACACTAAGGTACATAATTCTGTGTATCGGTTTTTGATTTGGATGAACGGTGTTGCCGTATTTACTAAAAATAGAAATTTCTGTGAAATTCTTTCAAAATGCTACGTCTCTTACAGTTTTGGTCTAATTTCAATATAACTTGACACACAAGTAGACAACACTAAAGGTACATAATTCTATGTATCGGTTTTTGATTTCAATAATGGGTGTTGCCGTGGTTACTAAAAATAGAAATTTCTGTGAAATTCTTTCAAAATGCTACAGTTTGTGTACGTCTCCTACAGTTTTGATCTGATTTCAATCACACAAGTAGACTACACTATGATACACAATTCTGCATATCGGTTTTGGACTTCGATGAACATTATTGCTTTGGTTACTAAAATAGAAATTTCTGTTAAATGCTCTCAAAATGCTACTCCAAATACAGTTTTAGTCTGATTATAATTAAGGGGGATGTACAAGCCATATTGGATCTAGTCTGGTGTAAAATAAGAAATACCAAGAATGCGCTTAATACTCTACTAAACTAGCCCAAAGTTACTCAAAGTGCTAATGCACTAATTACCTACTGTTAGAGACCAAAATCAGTTAATGATTAAGTTTATTTTGTTTTAATTAGGAGGAAATTAATCATGTTAGAACTGCGCAGCTACAGCATTCACGAGATGAAAAATGCATTGAATATAGTGTTAGTTTGATTCATTGATAATATGGCTACAACCATTTGTTTCGCTTTTTTCTTGTCATTATCCATAATTCTTGAAAATTTGATTTTTCATATGGGTGTCTTCCTGAGGCCATGTGTTTATTTCGTCCGCCATTCCTCTGTCACACAGAGTTCGAATAGCATTGATTTTAAAATAAATGCGATCATAATAACATCAAGACAAGAAATAACTAAGTAATAATCATTAGGCTATATTACTTACTACTTTTATTTGTTGCATTGCATCGTCTGATTAATGAAAAAAAAGCGATTTTAACCCCACTCCAGCAAATCGGGAAAAACTGTTCTGTTTACAGCTCGAGTTTCCTCGATAATATCATTCCACTGAGTACGTGGTTGGCATGTGCATATATCTGCTGTGGATAGATGCGTTTATTACCATGATTGTATTTAATTTTTCATGGAACAAGTCTTGATGATTTGTTGGTTTCTTTAAAACTCAAGAAAAAAGATAAAACATGTCCTAAACATATGTGATTACGGTGGGTCTTTTTCCTGTGGCGATAGAAGTTATTTTCAAATTGGGCACTGCAAGGAGGATGCTTAGCATTTAATTTGAAAATGTTAAACAATATGCGGTGCATGAAAAACAAATTGTAATTACACGTCTTACATTCGAAAAGTTGGTACATGTGTCTATTTTGTTTAGCAGTTAGAAAGAAAAATTAGGCAGTTATAGGATTTCCTTCAGGCACCTCACATAAATAGCTAGATTGTTTGCAACGAACCAAACATTGTATGGAGTAATGTTTGGAAATAAAAACGCATCATGTCTCATTATGTTGACAACATTGTTAGCTCTCGCTCATAGAACATACGAAGCTTGATAAAATATATTGAGTTGTTTGTTTGAAATTTAGAAGCAAGCACAATGTTTGCAAAGAAAAGTCCAAAAAAAAAATCCTTTGTTTCTTTTTCAAAATAGTGCCAAAGATTCAAAAATTTTGCATTACTAAGTATGTGATGGAACATGTACTAGCCTTATAAGACAATTTGTTATAAAATATTTGGTTGCCCTCTCTCCCGATCTATTCAAGTCCTAGAAATGGCCCGACTCATTTTTTTTTTACATCCCATTACATGTTTTTTTTTTCTTCCGTCAACGAATATGTTTAAAATTTTAGGAATTTTTTTCTCACCTATAAATACGGACCCAATAATTTTTCCCTGAGTTGGAAGGACCACCAAACGTCATTTTAAAGATGGTATAAAATATTTATTAATGTTGATTTTTTTCTTTACTCTGTAAAATTGTAATTTTGACAAAAAGGGCAAATAGAAAAAGTTTTTTTATTCATTAAATCTCCTAACCCACTCTGAATGATTTCATTTCTTTTCAAATGTTGCTCCGCTAAAATCAAAATTGTAAATGTTTATTTGACAGAGTATACGAGGGTAAATCAAAAAGTAAACGATATATCTTAGGTATTTGATAGTTATATTATTGTTGAAATATTCAAGTATTTTTCAAAGTGTAAATTGGAGGTCTTTGATAGCATATTGCTTAATTAAAAACACATCCCTTTTCAAACTTGCTAATATATCACTGGGCAATATAACAAGTATCATATTTAACCATCTGCTTTCCTTCACTAAAACGATCTATCCAATAATTGTTTGAATTTGTAGGAAGTTATTTGTCTTAATAAACTATGAACAAATTCTTATATGCTACTTCAAATGCATTTTTAAGATATACCATAAATATTTTAGTCGTTTCTTAAACGAGTTCCACTGAGGCAACCATTTTTCGTCACAAGTACCTGCATAATGACGTCATTATGAGCAAAACTTTATTCAGCATATGCTATTTTATAGAATTTGTGTTTGGCTATGTGTGCACCAAATTTGTTTCTTAAATCTGAATTGTGGTTTTGTAGATATAGAGATAGTTCGCGAACTTTTTGATCACCCCTTGTACTAGTAGGTACTAAATCAAGGTCATTCATATCGATTTTATGTGTTTAATTTCTTTGTGTTTCATTGGTGATAATTAAAATTTTGATATATATTATAAGTTACATGTATGTGTGGCAAACTTACAAACTTTTAATTCTTAACTTTGATGGTGCTCATTTTTCCTTACCTGGAATCAAAGAGTTTAAGATTTTTTCTTTGATATCAATAAGTACATTATTTAACAACTGTTCGATAATAATACTAAATAAGATACTTCGAGCCATACTATAACACATTTCCTCTTTTAAAAGTGTTCATACTATTTGAAATATTTTGCAACTGTAATTCTCTTGTACATTTAAAGATTGTTATGTCCCTCCATATTAAGAAGAGTTCTGGAAAACAAAATTTTGTGCTAAAAATAGACCACGTGCTGCTATCCATGAACTACTTTCATGGTTCTTTACACTCTTTTTGAAGACAACGATACCTTGTTTTGAACTTGAAATTATCATTTAAAAGTGCAAAATTTAGACATTTTCTCAACAAATGGTTGTAGAGAGAACATTGATGCACAGTTTGCATATTTTTTTGGATTTTTTAAGGCTCTGCTGAATTCTGTAGCTGCGCAGTTCTAAGGAGCATATCAAAAGCATTTTTCTGCAAAAGTATAGAATATATATGCACAACGTGCATTCAGTTATGAATATTTATTGTATTTTTATCATAAGGACTTAAAATTTGATCAAAATATCATGTATTTTAGCCATTTGAAGAAATGTTTACATTTTGTTCTCACAGCACTAAAGGTGGCCGTACATCCCCCTTAATGTGGCATGCAAGTAGTTAGACTACACTAAGAACATAAAGACACTTAATCAAGGATCATTATTCTATTTATTGCTGTTGTAAAGTTTCAATTCCCACCTCATTACGTATTTTTCTTTTCCTTTGTTATAAGTACAAACCAGTATCTAGCTTTCAGTCTCGACAGAGACTTCTGGTTCACTTTACGGATTCATGATCGTGAAAAAATGACCGGTCTTTTGGATGAGACCGTATAAACCGAGGTCCTGTGTCGCAGTAGGTGCTGGCACGAAAAAGATCCCTGAGTGCCGAGTATTGGATAAAATTTGTAGCTGTCCACCGGAAAGTGGTGGCGTCTCCATATGAGTGAAAAATTCTCGAGAGGGATGTTAAACAACATATAATCAATCAATCCTAAAGAGAAAAGGGGAATCCGGTAGGGGCTTTTGCAGTACTCTCAGAATGCTTGTTAATTCATTTGAGTTACAGACAAAACTTGTCTTATAGTGGATAAGGAAAGAAAAATAATCAAAATTATATCTTTATTTACAATTTAACAGCACTAAAACAAAACAAGAGGCCCATGGGCCACATTGCTCACCTGAGCAATTTGATAGGAGAAAGCACATATCAGATCAGAACTGAAAGTTTACTGAGTGGGGGGGGGGGGGGGGGGGGCTTGAATTTTAACCTCCCAGGGGGTCATGGTTTGAACAAACTAGAATCTACACTACCTGAGGATGATTCCATATAAATATCACTAAGCATGGATTTGAAGTTCTTGAAAAGAGGATTTTAAAAGGATTCCCTATATATTCCTATGCAAAACTTTGATCGGCCATTTTGGCCCCAACCTACCCCCGGGGGCCATGATTTGGACAAACTAGAATCTACACTACCTGAGGTTAATTTCAGATGAGTTTCATTTTTCCTGTCTCAATGGTTCTTGAGAAGAGGATTTTAAAGATTTTTCCTATATATTCCTATGTAAAACTTTGATCGGCCATTTTGGCCCCACCCTACCCCCGGAGGTTATGATTTGAACAAATTTGAATCTACACTACCTGAGGATGATTCCACATGAGTTTCATCTTTCCTAGCTCAGTGGTTCTTGAGAATAAGATTTTTAACGATTTTTCCTATGTATTCCTATGTAAAACTTTGATCGGCCATTTTGGCCCCATCCTACCCCCGGAGGTTATGATTTGAACAAATTTGAATCTACACTACCTGAGGATGATTCCACATTAGTTTCATCTTTCCTAGCCCAGTGGTTCTTGAGAAAAAGATATTTCAAGATTTTTCCTATATATTCCTATGTAAAACTTTGATCGGCCATTTTGGCCCCACCCTAGCCCCAGGGGTCATGATTTGAACAAACTTCAATGTACACTACCTGAGGATGATTCCACATGAGTTTCATCTTTCCTATCTCAATGGTTCTTCAGAAGAAGGTTTTTAAGGTCTTTCCAATATATCCCCATGAAAAACTTTGATCAGCCATTTTGGCCCAACCCTACCCCCGGGGGTCATGATTTGAATAAACTTGAATCTACACTACCTGAGGATGATTCCACATGAGTTTCATCTTTCCTGGCTCAGTGGTTCTTGAGAATAAGATTTTTAAAGATTTTTCCTATGTATTCCTATGTAAAACTTTGATTGGCCATTTTGGCCCCACCCTAGCCCCGGAGGTTATGATTTGAACAGACCTGAATTTACACTACCTGTGGATGATTCCACATTAGTTTCATCTTTCCTGTCCCAGTGGTTCTTGAGAAGATTTTTTTTTAAATGCCATTAATTTTTCTCTAATTCATAATTATCTCCCCTTGGAAAAGGGCATGGCCCTTCATTTGAACAAACTTGAATCCCCTTTACCCAAGGATACTTTGTAGCAAGTTTGGTTGAAATTGGCCCAGTGGTTCTTGAGAAGAAGATGAAAATGTGAAAAGTTTACAACGATGACAGACAACATCCAAATTTTGATCAGAAAAGCTCACTTTAGCCTTTGGCTCAGAGGAGCTAAAAAATACTCAATTAATAAAGCAGTGTCCAAATTACTAGTATTTGTGCCATGCAGACTAAAGTTCCAGGCAAATCAGTTGTTAAATTCACGAGTACGCTCTTTTATACAATTTTAATCTTTTCAGCTTGTTTACAGAACGTTTCAGATCAAACATACTAAAACAGACAGTAGAACTCCTTTTTTCACTTGACGAGTTCTCAAGCGTGAAAACATGATAGCATACTTCAAGTCCCAATTTGTTCCAAAATGGTACTACATCTCCTCACCCTTTGTTGTTTGCTTGATAGAGAAAAAAATGTTCTTCAAACACCGTATTCTTCTCATCAATAAAACATCATTGTCCACTCCCAAATAATACTCCTCGGTAAAAGACAATCTTTAAAACTCACTCCTCACTAAACATAGGATTCAAAATAACGATCTCTTCATCGTCTTTAAAACCATGAAGTCCCTAGAGGCCGGGGCATTCGAGCACGGTAACCATGGTTACGATATTCGGATTTCGATTTCCGAAATACAAGCTTGAGGGTCGTAATCTGAAGAATCTTCGTCTTCTACCTCCAATCTGTGAAAAATGTAGGAAGGAATGTGACATGAAGCCGAGTTCACCTCGCTTTGTTGTTGCTTTTCAATATCCTCTCTACATGGACACTTACACGTCTGTGCGAATTTATTATATAATAAGGCATACCAGGAAAGTGCAAATGATGCCTACACCGTACAATATCAGAAGGCTTTTGATCAAAGGATATTGTCGCTCTCCAGTTTCTTGGTCATCTGATTCCCCATCCTGCTGGACGCTTATAGATACTTGTATCGGTGTACTCATGCATAGCGGCAGTCCCAAAAAAGTAACAAGTACACTGCACAGCGTTGCGCCCCCCCCCCCCCTCACAAATAGCATATCTTTAATTTAAGTCAGCATTCGACATTGATCACGGTACAAATTACGTCACTTCCGTTTCGTAATTTACATACTCACCCATCCACAAAATAACACATACACTTGCGTTATTTATCCCCTCCAACTACGTTGAGATAAATGAATGGTAATTTATTTTCATTCAGGAAAATGATTTGTATCCATAAAAAATTATATATACTTATGTTTCTCAGTAAAAAATGTAGTTTGAACATTCTTGACCTCTTCTTTAGAATACCTTACGCATGATTTCAAACTGAATACCAGTGAAATAATAACTGCTCTATTTTTTTAGCTCTACTGGTCAGAGACCAGAAGAGCTTATGCGATAGTAATGCGTCCGGCGTCCGTCCGTCTGTCCGTCTGTCTGTAAACAATTTTTCAAAATGCTACTCCTCCTACAGTTTTGGTCTAATTTCAATATAACTTGGCACACAAGTAGACTACACTAAGATACATAATTCTGTTTATGGGTTTTTGATTTCGATGATCGGTGTTGCCGTGGTTACTAAAAATAGAAATTTCTGTGAAATTCTTTCAAAATGCTACTACTCCTACAGTTGTGGTCTTATTTCAGTATAACTTTGCACAGAAGTAGAATACACTAAGATACATAATTCTGTGTATCGGTTTTTGATTTCGATGAACGGTGTAGCCGTGGTTACTAAAAAAATAAATTTCTGTGAAATTCTTTCAAAATGCTACTCCTCCTACAGTTTTGGTCTGATTTCAGTATAACTTGGCACACAAGTAGACTACACTAAGATACACAAATCTGTTTATCGGTTTTTGATTTCGATGAATGGGGTTGCTGTGGTTACTAAAAAAAGAAATATCTGTTGCCGTGGTTACTAAAAATAGAAATATCTGTAAAATTGTTTCAAAATGCTACTTCTACTACAGTTTTGGTCTGATTTCAATATAACTCGGCACACAAGTGGACTACACTAAGATACATAATTCTGTGTATCGAATTCTAATTTTGATGAATGGTGTTGCCGTGGTTACTACAAATAGAAATGTCTGTAAAATTGTTTCAAAATGCTACTCCTCCTACAGTTTTGGTCTGATTTCAGTATAACTTGGCACACAAGTAGACTACACTAAGAACATAAAGGGACTTTATCAAAGATCATTATTCTATTTATTGCTGTTGTAAAGTTTCAAATCCCAGCTGCTGAAGTACTTTTCTCTTCTTTTGCTATAAGTTCAAACCAGTAGAGCTTCAGTCTCGACAGAGACTTCTGGTTTCTGAAATGACTTGAATTTAGCCGTAAAGTACTAAAAAGTTAAGTCAAAATTGATATTATACAGGCCTCATAAGGAATCTATCAGAAATTGAAATTATGCTAGTAACTTTTGTGGTTGGTGTTGGGCGGGGGAGGGGGGGTTAGTTATTTGTTGTAAAATTTGAATTTATTCCCCTGAATTTCTTTCATGCAATGCGCTTAATGGATAAATAGAACAAGTAAGTTATGACGAGTTATTAGTCCCTGATACTAATATACAAATCCCTTCGATTTTCTTAATAGATATACATGTACAAATATTTTTTTTCATAAACACATGTATTTGTAATGTTTATAATGAGTTCATGGAAAGCCTATACGTGTATCATATCAATTTTGATAAATATGTTGTACGTAGAGGAATAAGGGCTGAAAATGAGAGAAAGACATAAAACTTATAAAATACTGCACATACTGAAATTATACATGCATAATATACTCAAGAATATGTGTAGCTGACAATTAACAGTTCTTAAATGTAATATAGCTAGAGAAGGGAGTATAAGTTATCGGTGTTTAAATTTTGTATCAACAACTGCTTGAACAATATAAATTTTATATGAAGTAGAAAAGTCCACATGCAGTTAGACGTATATAATATTACTTGTATACCTTGATTTGAAAAACAATTTGATAGTTTTGTAAGTTTCGTTTCGGCAGATTTCGCTTCGTTTCTATTTCGTTTCACATTTTACAATGTGCTTACGGCTAAACCTTTATCCAATATATGTACATGCTTAAAAAACAAGTATGAAACTTAAGACTACTTTTGCTAAATTCGAATTGTGCAATAGTGACACCGTTTAAACCAAAAGATCGTAAGAAAGGCATATGCAGAATAAAATTCTCTCTTTGTTTGCCAACCACAGTATAATCACATACATGTATATATGAGTACAGTATGTAATATCCTTTGATTAGATAGATAAGCGGGAATTCAAAACAGTTTTTTTTACAGCAAACATTATTGTAAATAGGATTTAAATTTATCTGCAGGCCCCAGTAAAATCAACAGCAACAATTTAAAAGAAAAATCAGATTTTCAGCATGGCCAAAAAATGTATTAATGAATACATATGTACATATATGTTAATTGAGAATGACATTTCGATTAACGTATAAGACATATTATCACTTTATTTTCCTCTTTATGATGATGTATGGTAAATTATGCGTCAATACCTTTTCCTTTAGCAAGTGCCTCTTCAAAACATAAAACGGTCAATTTTTTTGACAAATAGTTAGCCCGACCAAATGTGCATTTTGTTTAGTTCCACCTGACCAAGTTGTGCTCTTAGTAAGAGTGGACGGCCATTCGGCTTTTCTTTTCTTTTTTTACCCTTTTTTTTCTGGACACAATCACAATAAGGTCGATGCCCATCTTCCTTCTTGGCACAGACTTATTTGTATGTTGTTTTTTTTCCACTGCAAAGTTACATAAGGTCAACAAGAAATAAACGATTAGATGTTTCGTAAATCAAAGCTGACAGTTCTATCTGACATTTCTGACATCTGAATGGCTAGAATTTATTCTGTTTATTAGTTTATATAGAAAAGGAAAAACCTTTACAATATTCATCATTCTATGGCAAATATGTGGTCTTGCGGCCATTGAAATTTTCAAAATTTTAAAATTTTACCAATAATGAGGAGAGAGATCATACCTTGTCAGTTGATGCATCTAAGGGCTTTAGGTATTTTGATTCACGGGTCACAATTATCACTTTCTGAGTTTTGCAGCTTTTCATTTTTAAAAAGCTGAATGACAGTCTTGGATATAATGCGTCAGTTGTTGCATCTTGGGCTCCCAAATGTGTTAATTCTCTCCCTAATTTCACTCTTTCACACCCCTCTAACACTCTACTGTAAATCACTTCATTTTCCCGGCACCTTAGATAGTCATTGTCCCTTTTTTCACTTACTTTTGTTACTGCTCTATATAATCTAATCGAATACTACACGAAGTTCAAATTTTTCGAATAAAAAGTGATTTGCATTATCTACTCTCTTCCCCATTCCCCCCACTCTCTCATTCCCATATTCTCTCACCACTCACACTCCTTCTTTCCCCCTTTCTTTCACAACTCTATCTCTCCCCACTCTGACTCCCTGTCTCTCCCTAATCCATCTCTCACCACTCACACCCCTCTTTCTCTCCCCCCACTCACTCCCCTCCCCACTTACATTCCCTCTCTCTCCCCACACTCACGCCCCTCTCTCTCCCCATTCACACTCCCCACTCACTGCCTCTCTCTCCCAACGCACCTCTTTCCCCCACTCACACTCCCCTCTCTCCTCCCACTCACTCCCCTCTCACTCCCCACTTACGTTCCCTCTCTCTCCCCCCACCCACACACCCCTATCTCTCCCCACGCACCTCTTTCTCCCCACTGACACTCCCCACTTACGTTCGCTCTCTCTCCCCCCACCCACACACCCCTCTTTCTCCCCAGTCACACTCCCTCTCTCTCCCCAGTCACACTCCCTCTCTCTCCCCACTCTCACTCCCCTCTTTCTCCCCACTCACACTCCCCACTCACTCACCTCTTTCTCCCCACTCATTCCCTCTCTCTCTCCACACTCATTCCCTCTCTCACTCCCTTTCCTCTCCCCATTCACCCCTCTCTCTCTCCACTCTCACTCATTCCCTCTCTCTGCCCAAACACACTCCCCTCTCACTATCTCTCCACTCTCTCTCCCTCCCTTTCTCAACAGATAGCAGGAGAGATAGTAGGAGGCTAAATGTGATAAGGAGAGAGAGTATATGGAGATCATAGAGGGTTTAGATAGAACGGGAGATGCTTATCCCCCACTCTAATCCTCTTTTCTCTCCCCCACTCCATCTCTCCCTCTCACTCCTCCTCCCTCCCATTCTGTCTTTCTCTCTGACTCCCCACATTTACACTCTCTCTTTCTTTCTTTTTTTTTTTTGGTTACGTCTGCCCGACATAGTTACTTCATACTACTATGAAATAAACTATTCATATGCTTTATACATCGATGTTTCATAATTATTTACAATAAAAAATAATGGAAATAATTTTTTTCCATGATAAAGAGATCATTTTTATCGTTATCTTAAAAGAAATTTAAAAAATGTCTATTCTTGATCTTATCATTTTTAAGTTAATTTATCAGAATTGACTATTTATGTTAAAAAATTGATGACATTTAATATTATAAGGGCGATAACTTCACGCAAAAATATATAGAGGCAGCCTACCAAAATATTCTTTATTTGACGAAAGAAGTTATTCAGGATTGACATTCACTATCTTTATCCCTTGTTTTCAATCAGTTTACTTGAATTCTATATTTTATATATTTTTCATGCTCAGATATTGTGAGGTTGCGTTGTTACTAGCCAAAATGCACTTGCATCTTGACTCCCTCGTTGTTCTACGCTAAAACCAGTATTTTATATTTTTATTTTAAATATAGATGTTCGTTTGGTATTTTATTCAAATATGAACTATTTATAAAACTCAAATAATCTTTTTTTGTTACAAGAATCTACTCTACTAAACATAGGTTTTACCTCTTTTGAAAGGTTAACCGTTAGGTCATCAGTGTATGAGTAAATGCTCACCGATAATTACGGGTCTTGACCATGCATGCTTCAGGGAAAATTCAAATAATTCAATTAATCAATAGAACCATTCAATAAAAAAAGGAGTTCCAAATTCCTTGAAAAAGCATGGCCGTAGGAACCGGAGAGGGGCGGGTCCCTCCCATAATTTTCCAAGTGTATAGACCAGCCCCTCCCATAATTTTCCAAATGTATAGAATACAGTAGAAGTTTTAAATACATTATGCCAGTGCCCCAACAATAAAAAAATTTAATTACTTTTTTTGCTTGTCAAGGAACTTTTCGTAGATGATAGTACTGTAAATCCCCCCCCCCCCCTCCCCTAAACTGAAATTGCTTCCTATGGACATATTAAAAAATGAAGAATTACGCAATTTTCTCATACTGCAGTGGATGGTTTGGAGAAAACAAATCTTATTTACAATAAATTATCAATTCTGTTATCAACTGATCAATGTGTATTACCTTTACAGGACATTCATTTTGTAGAAAATTTGGAAATATTTTGTAGAAAGTCTTTGTGACATTTTGTTGCAATGAATATAGTTTTAATGAAGGGGAACTTGGATTTAATTTTGCAAGCGGTAATCCAACGTATACTCAAATAGATCCTTTCTAATGTGAAAATTCTTTAAATCACGTATCAATTTGAATAACTTTTAGTACCACCAACAATCGAAGTGTCAGAACTGGAATTTTCATATACCTATACTGAATTCCTAAACAACATTGAAATCCTTACAAAGATAGAAAGCAAGGGTACTGAGTAACAATATATTTGAGGTGTAATCAATTAAGAATAATTAAAAACTCCAAAGAACTCTTAGAAAAAGTGTAATCAGTATAAATTTTACCAGGATTAATAACTTCAATACGAAGTACGTTTTAACACTTTATTATGGTTCGCAGTCGACTGTAAAGTTTCACGTTACGTCACGATCTAATTTGACAGCTCGCTCAAGGTAAATAGTACCCGCCTCCTAGACGCAAGCTAAATGATTGGTAGTTTCTCCTTATCCCTGATTGGTTGTTCGTGACAGACAATGAATAAAAAACACAAACAAGAAAAAAGTTGGACATAACCATTTAATTACACGTTTTCAATGTACATTTAACGCCTTTTCTTAGGGGGCACGGATTCATCTGCAATATAAAAAAAAACTAGAAATTATAAAGTGGTAAATATAAAAGATCGGGATTTTTTTCTTAATATCAAAGTGATATGATTAAAATTATGTAATTAAAACAATAAAATAACTCACCCCAGGGACATGGTTCGTTTGGACTTGGGGGCCTTCCTAATGCCGCAGGAAACCGCACGGAGTTCGCCTCCAGAATTGGCCGAGCTGGATTTCCTATGTTAATATTCCGAGGTCTGGGACGTCCGCCGTCAAAATTCTTTATTATTGTAGGAAACGTGTGCGATATTTGCTCCAAATTATCTGGCACTTTTCCGTGAAAATGTTTCTCAAGTTTTGCCGTATCAATGTTGACAATGCCGGATCTTGGTACGTATTGCCCGTTTGCAGTTTTTAGTAAATATTTTCCTTTGTCGCTGTTAATTAGATATCCCCTGATTTTCTGACTGAAAGAGTTTTTAACAGAATCAATTGCCTTCACTTTTGTCTCCTGTTCTAACTTTTTATCTCGCAAATTTTTCTCAAGTCGTTTGAGGTGCTCATTTGAACTTTCAACAATTGATTTCTCTTCCGGATGTTTACTTACATCACCGCATTGCTGACTTGTCACACATTTTTCAATAGTGCACTGTCTTGCATTGTGGTCAAGTCGCAGATGGCAATTTCCGCATTGCTTACCGGTAAAGTTTCCGATATTTTGGGGGGCTGTACAGTATTTTTCTTGCATACTCAATGCGTAATCCTTTGCACTTTCTACTTCTGTCTCCAATTCTTCTATGTCGTTGTTAAGATCTTTTATGGACTGTTCGATTGGCGATCGGTAGGTGTAAAAATCGAGAAATTCATCACTCGGATTATAGGTGCTTTTAGTAAATGTGGGTGTCTGGAAATTCAACTCCTTTCGAGCTGCCGTTTCTCCGGATCGAGGATTATTTAGCGACTGGAAATGTCCCGGCGACGTTCCTTCGGATACTTTAATATTAACGACAGGGATTTCGTCTGAACCTGATGTGCGCACGGTCCTGAGGAATTTTGAGAAATTAGCTGGAGAAAGATCCACATAATCTCCCTCTTTGTCCTTATATGACATTCTCAGCATCGGCATTCGGCTGATGTATTTTATCTGGGACTGTATGACTGCTTCCAGTCCGATGTATCCAAGCGACATCAGCTCAGTAAATTCTATTGAAATAGGCGAGACTCGACTTTCATTGTAGTACATATAGTGAATCTTCAAATCAATCTCATCAGCTGCGTTTTGAACTTCTTTTGATAGCGCCATTTTTGACAGCTAAAGTCTAATGACTTAATGTAAAGATCTCGTGCAAAATTTGATTGACCAATCAAACAACAAGATAGTTCCCGCTACATAAAAAAATTCCATATTATGTATAAAAATAAAACATGACCTTCAACCTTTTGCGCAATTTCCAGAGAATCATAGGTACCCGCTGCATAAAAAAATTCCAAATTATGTACAAAAATAAAACTTGACCTTCAACCTTTTGTACAATTTGCTGAGAATCTATAGGTAAGGGAGAAATATTCCTAATTAAAACCTAAACCCTGTTTATTTGAAGTTCAAGAATTAGTAACGTAGGGGCGGGGGCCTCACCGGGGGCTATTGCCTCTCTTTTAGATGGGGGAGGGGGTGAATAAGACTGCCTTAAACTGTGTTATGTGCCTCGTCCACGCATACTTACTTTGAGTGTAGCATCAGATAGTTTAAACATCAGGGATTTAAAGATAGGCCTTGCTGTGATTTTTATGTGATGATCAATATAAGTACTGTGTAGATTATTAATGAGAAGTCGAGGGATGTGGGTGGGGCGAGGACATACATGTATATTTGTGTACCGGTGTGCAGTTTTTTTTTTTGTACCCCTCCACTTTACAATAGCAAATCTATTATTGAATAAACTCCGTATGAATCCGAATGTAGTAACCAGGCACGTACGAAACAGGGAGGGATGGCCTTCCCACTTTTTTCAAACATAACTTTAACTATTGAAACGTTCATTGAAAAGCCCCCCCCCCCCCCCCCCTTGCAGTAAAGTAAAATAAGGGTAATGTAGTACATGTGTTACATTGAAAAAAAGATACCAAAAGAAGTTATTATTTTAAAATAGTTGGTCTACCCAATTCGAATAAACCCCCCCCCCCTTTTCAAGAAATGGATTTCGAGTTTTGGTGAAAAAAAATTATATCTTTTGCATGTCAATTTTTTTTTCAGATAAGCATTTTTTTTTCTGGCTGCCCCACCCCTCACTTTTAAAAACGATGCTATATATATAGAGTAACAACAATTAAAAAAAAGTTTCGAAACCGATATTTCGTCTCTTTATATACCCTAATACATACTAACGACTGCAAATTGTTTTAATTGATTTTTAAGGCATGTTGTCGAATCAAAAAAGAAATAGCGCAGGGAGGGTCTATGACAAGGGACTTCCTACAGGAATTGACTATCGAAGGAGTGTCATTGATTACATGGAAAGAAATGGCGCAAGGCTCGGAGAATACTCTTTACCAAGAGGACTTTGTACAAAAGCGGCACAGGAATTTAAATTAAACCCAGTTACAATTAAAAGATTTTGGACGCATTATTGTAATGAAGGGGTTGTAAAAGTCCCAGTTAATAAACCAAATGGAAGAAGTAAAAGGAAATTAACGGAAGAAGATGTGGAGTACGTTCATGTCTTGAAAAAAGTGAGACCATCAATGCCTTTGTCATCGATTAGGGATGAACTGTTGAAAAATTCGACTTCGGTAGAGAATGTTAGTATTAGTACAATTTCTAGGTCATTGCGAAATGACTTAAACATGACCTATAAGCGGATATCAAAAATAAACAAAAACAGATTTACTCCACAAAATTTGAATTACACGCAACATTTCATCAATCTCACTAGCCAAAAAGATCCATACACACTAAAATTTATGGACGAAATGGGAATAACACTCTCAGATGGGCAAAATACTTATGGACATTCTACAAAGGGTCTTCCATGTATCGAATTAACTCGATACAATCGCCATGCAAACGTTACTGTAAATGCCATAGTAGGAATAAGTGGAGTAAAATATGTGAAAATATTTGATGGACCATCTAATGGTAACGAATATGTTCAATTTATCGCAGAGGCTACACAAAGTTTTACCGACGAGGGGGAACCTGTCTTTCACCCGGGGGATATTTTGATAGCCGACAACGCAGCAATACACCACAACAGGGCAGAAAGGGAGCTTCGCAATTATTTGCCAACAGTGGGAGTCGAATATTCCTTTTTGCCTACATATTCCCCTGATTTGAACCCAGTGGAAGCAGTGTTTCGTAAAATAAAGAAAATTCTGAAAGCAGATAGATACATCACATTATTGAATGTCGATTTAAAAGTTGCTGTTTATGAGGCTTTTAAAGAGATAACGTCAGCTGATACCTTGTCGTTTTTCAAAAATACAGAGTACATTATCAATTATTAAAGTGAGATGTATGTATATGTTTTTTTTTCATTCTTTTCATGATATCTATGTGATAAAGAATTACAAACAGGATGCAGCTCAATCTAATTAAAGATTAGATTTGTATCTCCGCTTCTCGACGATGCCCTACATAGTATATACATTGCGTATCATCATGATCATAGAGATGTGGGTACAAGTCATACAGTCCCAGATCCAAGTACATTGACTAAGCTGAGACTGACTTCTTTTATCTTTGAACAGTCTGATTTTAGGACCCGATTCTACAGGGTATAAAGATAATTGGGAATAAATTTCAACAAAGCGTAGTATTAAATTGGATTATCTTCTCTCAGCAGTGTAGTTATTATTTTCATTTTGAATTTCAGAGAGACCATACAGTAATTTTTTTCCGGAACAGCGCTTATAATGACACCGAGCTTGTGTTTTTAATTAAAAACTTTCATTGTCCAAAGAAGACACTCTCTGTATTAATATTTTTAAATAAATTATGTATACAATTTATGTTCATTACTAGAAAAATTGAGCTCTTCGCTTTTTACTTTTATAAGAAAATTCCTACCAAAAAAAAAAAACGTTCGATTCATAATGAATTTCAGTTTCCGATAATTATAAAGAAATCAAATTATATACCATAAGAGTTTCTATTTTTATATAATATTTGCTCATATAGTTTATTTTAATATCCAAATACCGATAGCGCATAAAGATTGCGATGTTCTTTTTTTCTGTAATATGATGATTTATTTCTTGATAAGCATTAAAAAATGTTCAAATATTTAAAATTAAAAAAAAATTCCGATCCGAACTTTCGATGTAATACTTGACTCCGCCTAAAAAATGAGTTGACCAATCAAACAGATCTTATGTAGGAGGCGTGTATTGTTTACGCCGGGCGCATCTGTCAAACTAGATCGTGACGTAACGTGAAACTTTACAGTCGACTGCGAACCATAATATACAGAAGCATTCCCCGCAATGAATTAAAATCAAGGCTTTTTGACATCATTAACAACTGCTTTTTCAATAAAGGTTAAACTCATAGATTTACTTACATGTACCTTGTCATTGGTCATTTGAAAAAACAACATCTTTGTAGCTTTTGGAGATCAGGTCTGCCAACAATCTGTTGGAATTCCAATGGGTACAGTTGTTTGACCAGTTCCGAATAAGAAATCGCTTCGGCGGTGCTAAAATATTTAAACCATTATTTGAAATCGAAGTTGTTTTTTTGTTTTTTTTTGTCAAAGTAGTTCAATGATTTGTGGAATTAGATATTGTTTCATCTAAGTCCAGCCTTTTCAAAAAAAAAATTATTTAGCAAGTTAACATAGGTACTCATTTTACCAGTTACGAATAAGCCCGAATACATTAGCAGTTCCCATTCATTTCGAAGCTGAATTTAAAAATATCCGCCCCACACATTATTCATTGGCAGGCCGGGGAAGATTTTAAATAAATGCCTCCAGTAAGTTATAGGTATTTCAAAAGGATAAAGAGAAATAAGAGGCGCTGTAAGCACTGAGCTCAATAATTGATATCCTTCCGTATGATCATTATGTCAAAGTCCATGTTTTGCTATAGGAGACCCGAAATAAGAGTCAGATCGAAAAATTAAACAAGAAAACATTGATGTATCCATCAATTGTCGCCCGGGAAATAAATAAATTAAACGCTGGAAATGAGTCTTGATCATCAAACCGCTTCGATATGTGAAAAAGGCATGCATCTAAATGATGGAGACAACAGTCGAGAATATTTTGAAAACTTATAGTCGGATGAGAATCGAACAAAAACGATACCCTTTTAAACTTTATCAATTCCTCAGGTAAATGTTGGCTGCATAAAATATAAATTGAAACTAGACACATGTATCACCTATTTTTAAAAATTAATTTACTTTAAGAATATGAAACACGAACTGCGTATAGTACGTTTTTATGCGATTAGTAAAATTTGATGTTCTAAAAAAAGGGGACCTGTCGTTTTTATGCGCCCGGACCTGTCTGTTTGTGTGCTTATCTGTTTGTATGTTTATCTGTTTGTCTGTTGTCAACTTTAACGTTCACCATAACTTACAAACCATAAGAGATAGAGACTTCATACCGTAAATCTGGAGATTTTTATGTCGATTTTATTTTGCGAATTCGCGTCAAAATGCTGTTGATTAATTTTTACGTTTCAAAATTTTGCGAATGACCACTGCTTTGTTTACATTTTCTTATTGTTGATTTATTTTTATTGCGAATGCAATGAACTCGCAAATTTGCTAAAAATTTATCTACAGCAAAATTTTCCAGATTTATGGTATTTGGTATGCATACTGCACTAACAAAGTTCTCTCAAATAACGTCAAGGTCAATGACCTTGTGATCTTGACTGTGACCTATATGCTAAAAATATCTTTTTCGACTTTTTGCCGTAACTTTTGAACCATAGGAGATAGGAACTTCATATTTGGTATGCATTCTCCACTAATAAAGTTCTTTCAAATGACACCAAAGTCAATGACCTTGTGACCTTGACTGTGACCTATATGCTAAAAATAGCTTTTTCGAACTTTGTTGCCGCCGGGCGCATAGTGTTTTTACAAACACGTCTTGTTTCGATAGTAAATGATAAGCAACTTTCTATTTTAAATATCAAAAACATATTTATTTTTACAAATTTACTTTATGTTAGTAAATATATTATGTATCTCGTAATTTATAAAGGGAAAGAACATTCTGATTAACAATCTTTTTAACGTTTAGAATACCTTTAATTATGAATAACTTCTCCCACCTCAATCCCCATACACAAACACTTAAACTTATATGACTGTACAGTGCAGCCCGGTCCTCCGGGTTGCAAAAAGAAGTGCACAATGGCATTATGTAATAAAGGTTCTGTGAAAGTATCATTACATTTTTTCAGAGGTATAGGAGAAGTGTGGATTAGAGATGGGTTTACCCTTCAATATTAGAAAGTATGACAAGTGTCCATGTTTTGGTAAGGGAGTCCAAATTACGTATTAGATTAAATAGTAAAATAGAAGGTGCACTAAGGTATTATTAAACAAAGATTCTGTAAAAGCCTCCTTTATTCAATGTGAGGAGTTGCGGATAAGAAATGGGTAAACCAAAGCGTATCAGACGGACGAACGTACAGCTAGACGGACAGACAGCTGGACGGACTGACAGACTCAGAGGAAATATATAGTCCCTCCGGTTTCACCGGTAGGGGACTAATAACTGGCGGTCCCAGAAATATATCTGGCGGCCGACACCTAACTTATCTGGCCAGGAAGTTATATGGCGGCTACGAGATCTTTTTATCTGGTGGCCGCCAGATGAAATATTTTTCTACCAGGCACCTACCGGCTTCCGTACCCCAGGATATAAGTGTGGACATTACGCAAAAAATGGAAGTAATGCGTTTCTTAGGGTATTTCCATCCTCATTTTATATCAACATTATTTGCAAAATCTTTCATTAAATGAACGAGAGACATAAAAAAATAAAATTTGTGTTTCTGGTTTTATAAATGTCGGAAACCGATAGGTGCCAGGTACAAAAATATTTTTCTGGCGGCTGCCAATTATTCATATGGCGGTCGCCAGATAATTTTTTTGTGTTCTTTAGCGTACTTGAAACAGTCGACATAGTTTTACAATGCAACAAATCTGAATCACCACTACGCGTATGTCTGCAGAAAAACCTCTGTAGAGACGGCAACAACATTCCAGGTATCGAAAGTTAGTTTGATATGAACTCTAACCTATACTATATGCTTGTTTAAAATGAATTATTAAAACACTGGAAGATATCGGAACATTTTCGTATTGTCATTTTACTAGTTCCGAATTCTAGTACCCACTATAAATACGATTATATATTCATTCTCCGTTGTTTTTTTCATTGTAAACGTGACATATATTATAACCCTGCTTAAAAAGCAGGGGGTATATAATGATGGGATGTTTGTCCATCTATCTGTCTGTAAGTCCGTCTGTCTGCCTTACGTCTGTCTGTCTGTAGATATGTACTCCTTGGTTTTCCGCACTTTTTTTTCTAAGCGCTTGCAGATATTGAGCTGATTTTTGGTACGTGAATGTACTTTGATATTTAACATTTCAAGTTTGAATTTTCCTCCGCTTAATTTTTGACGGAATTATGACATTTTTCATTATTTCATAATTCAGATCGGGTTCGTTATGCATTAAATTAAAGTTCTAAACGTGCTATTTAAAGAAAAGGGGAACCCGATAGGGGAAGTATTGCTTTTACAATACTCTCAGAATGCTTGTTAATTCATTTGAGTTACAGACAAAAATTTGTCTTTATAGTGGATAAGGAAAGATAAAACAGAAATCAAAATTATATTATCTTTATTTACAATTTAACAGCACTGAAACAAAAAATACTCAATTAATAAAGAAGTTTTCAGATTATTTGTGCCATGAAGACTGAAGTTCCAGGCTAATCAGTAATTATATTCACGGGTACGTTCACAATATTAATCTTGTAGATGAACTTTTTTTTCATTTACGAATTCGCAATCGTAAAACTTGATCGTATACTTCAAGTCCACCATCCGTTGTTCCTAGCGAAAATGGTACTAACTTGTACATCTCCTCACCCTTCGTCGTTTGCTTGATAGAGAAAAGATTTTCTTCAAACACCGCGGTATTCTTCTCATCAATAAAACATCATTGTACACTCCCTAATAAACCTCCTCGGTAAAATGGGGACGACAATCTCTAAAACTCACTCCTCGCTGAACATAGGATTCAAAATAACAATTTTTTCATTATCCTTAAAACCATGAAGTCCGTACAGGCCGGGGCATTCGAGCACAGTTACGATATTCGGATTTTCGAAGATGGAGGAGGTTTCCGAAATACAAGCTTGAGGGTCGTAATCTGAAAAATCTTCGTCCTCTACCTCCAATCTATGGTAAATGTAGTAAGGAATGTGACGTGGAGCCGAGTTCACCTCGCTTTGTGGTTGCTTTTCAATGTCCTCTGTATATGGACACGTACACATCTCTGCGAATTTATGATATACAAAGCATGCCAGGAAAGTTAAAATGATGCCTACGCCGTACAATATCAGAAGGCTTTTGATCAAAGGAAATTGTTGCTCTCCAGTTTCTTGGTCATCTGATTCCCCATCCTGCTGGACGCTTACAGATACTTGTATAGGTGCACTCATGCATACTGGCAGTCCCGTCGTTAATCCCGCCATAACTTGACCAAGAACTTTAGATCTCCCCATGGTTTTTGTTGCAGTTGATATGTTTTGCGTTACCATTTATATCGTCACAGTAGATGCGACGTCACAATGAAAGACGTAATATCTATTGTGACGTCAGGTGGAACAATCCATTTTAACGCGAGGAGTAGGGACAGTACATAGAGCCACAGGAAGACATTTGTTCATTTTACACTGAAGCGCGGATAAAAGAGGCCAAAACATATTTATTATATTTGAGAAATCAATTTTTTAAATGACCCATATTAATCAAATATCTGAAGCTTTCATATTATCTTGTAATATTGAATACAAAGAATAAACAGAATATTCGTATTATCTTAAGAAAGTGTTACTCAAAAGTCATGGATCTAATCAATTATTTTGCCTGAAGTCATTGGTAGTGCAATGTAAAAATAATTTTCGAGATCCATTGGAATTTAATCCCTCTCCCGAAAATGCCCGACAAATATATCAAAGAAGGAATAGTTTAGTTTTTCTAATATAATACAAAGAACATAAAAAGCATTCAAATAGTCATAAGAACACATGGTGGTGGGGGGGGGGGCGGTTTTTAGGAGGAAGGGGTCCCGTCTTCCAGAGATGGGGTGGCGGAAGGGGTCCTGTCTTCCAACATCTGTGTGGTAGGTCTCGGATGCATGCTTTTCAGGAAGCAAGCAAGGGTATACGCATGGATTACATTTCTTCAGATCTTACAGAACGTGCAGAGGAAAAAGGGAACACTAGTATATATTTCTTTTATTACATGCATATTATTTTTTATGCAATCTTTACATATAATTATATGTAAAATACAATCTGAAAACACTAAGCCGTGAATTTCAAGCTCGCTCTCCCCCCGTAGCACGACTGTGGTAAAATCTTTTAAAGAATTTGTACACTACAGACAAAATTTAATTAATTTTTACGAGTATTGAGTGTGCGCTCAGTGTTAAAAATTGAAAACGCCCTCAACCTTTTGAAATTATCTCGCCTATCTAAATCCACAGTAAACAACCAGGCAAAATCCTTTTGGATGAAAGAAAACTTGGTTTTTATTTGAAATAAATAAAAATAACAGTTGATGATCATAGAGTAGATTCGGGTCATGATTTATTGACATAACCTTCTCTGAACCTTTCAAAGCAGTTTCTCACATTTCTACAAGTATTAAGCTTTAACCTGTTTTTTTTTTTTGTAAGAATGTCCAATTGAAAGGTTCTTGAACAAATTTTAAAATTCAAAAAGCATTACATTACATACTTTTTTGGGCTGAAATTAGAAATCATAAACTTTAAGATGAAAACAAATGAGACCTTTTATGATTTTATTATCTTGCAAAATAAATCTGAATACTGAAATCTTTGAATGGCTAAAAATGAATTTTTGTTTTTAAAAAAATGTAACACCATCCAAGTTTGAAAGTAACGATTTATTTTTCAACAAAAAACAAAGCAACAACAACAAAGAAAATGAAGTAACGAAATGCTGAACATTAATGCTTATCAAATCAACAGTAACATTCTATAATAAATATGTGACATTTTGTGTCTGTTGCATTATACTTTACGTCACTAAACACAAATATTTAATTTAAACAAAAACAAAACAGTCCTTCCTTTTCGATTCTTATCGACGACTTACAAATTAATATACCCGAGTAAAGCATCATTTTGTGTCTGTTGCATTATACTTTACGTCACTAAACACAAATATTTAATTTAAACAAAAACAAAACAGTCCTTCCTTTTCGATTCTTATCGACGACTTACAAATTAATATACCCGAGTAAAGCATCAGAATCATTTCAGGGATATTTTTTCATGCTCAAATAATGCAATTTTCTTGGGAGAATTCAGGCATACGGTTTCACTATATGCCTGTCTGCAGATTCTGAATATCTTTCTTGCATTTTCGGGTTCACCCATCCTTCTGTGAAGTTCAATAAGAAATTGGTACACCTGAGAATCTGACTTTATTTCAGCTGCTCTATTAAATTTTTCCCTGGCAAGATCATAACTTCCATACGCCATTAACCATTGACCTTCATACTTTAAAATTGTTGAGTTTTTATTGTCCGATATGCTTTTACTCAACGTTGTCAAATATCCCTCTTGCTTTTGATCAAATGTGCGCTTTAAAACACGCATAGTTCCATATCTAAAAACTTCTTTATAACCTTGATTTATAAACTCTCGCGTTATTTTCATTACAAGGTAATTGTACTCTTTTTGTCTTAAGAGGCACTTTAAAAGAAAGGGTGTGTTGTGAATATGAATGTAATTGGAGACGTTTGATGTGACTGAAACTTTTCTGATGCCATAAAAAGATTTCATTGTTAATCGGATATCTCTGGAAAACTCTCTGAATTCTGTATTGATTAACGAAAACCATGGAATATCTCGATTTACAATCGTGTACCCACCCGTCATATGTATGTCTCTGTCAGTAAATAGACCTTTGACGTCATCTCGTTGACCAATGAAATGCAGGCATTCATTGACGTCATGACTGTCTGTTTTCCCTTCGTAAGTCCATTTTTTAATCGAATTATCTTGTGAAGACGGCATTAATTGGTATTGACCAGATACAAAACATATCAATAATAAACTGTGAAATATACGCTCTGTGTAAATGTTACTATTAAACAAGTTAATGTGTATTGAAACTTTTTGCACAAAAATAAACAGAGAAGTACCCGAGCAAATGTAAAATAAAACTATAGCATCATGTAAAAACCTTGCCTCTTTGTGACCTTGAAGGGAATATAATACAATAAGACAAGTTAAAGCAAATAAACATTTTCTAAAGAAAACAAGCATATCTGATTGTTTACTGATTGTAGAAATTGAAACAAATATAATACACAATGATAAAAATAACAATGTCAAATTCTCAAAAAAGATTTCAAAATAAAACAGCGTAGGCATTGCCCCAAACATGCGTCTTGCATATCCGTTAAGAACGTTAAAAGACACCCACTGTACGGGTGTCACAACAAAAATACCATAGGACAAGAAGTCCTCTAAAACACCAGTTAGAATTCCAGCAAAACCACTCACTATATAAAGATGTACTTCTAAATTTAAAATAATGTGTTTTAAGTTTAGCAACAGCGAGGGAATATAGGGAAACAAGATAGAAAAATAGAGAGTTAATAAATCTGGGCGCATGTAAATGAACAGTCCGGTAAAATACCCCGTCAGAAAAATCTTGCATAAACTAAATTCCCTTGTCACCGCTTTGTTCAAAGCTTGAGAGTTGGGTTGGTCCACTTTGCTTTGACAATGATGAACTCCATTGCAGTTGTGCATGACGTGGACGTTATTGTTGTTTTCGAATTCGTCCACACACTTCTTTTCATCTTTGTTGTAAATGTCCTTTTCTGATAAATGTTTAAAAAAGGATATCAGATACCCCAGAACAATAAATACAAATGGAGATAGAAAAGAGTTAAGAAAAGTATGTGTTCCAAACACCCAAAGATGTGCTGACGATGCCACGAGAATGCACGAGATTACGGAAACATCACGACTTCCGGTGAGATTTTTGCAAAAGAAGTAAGTAGCAAGGGGAAGGCATGAAGTTACACCAGCATGGAAGATTTTCCAAATCTGTAAATGTTGAAGAATACAGGTTTACATGTAAATTTGCGGATTTCTATAATAAATGATTTAAACATTCTCATAAAAATTAACATTCTACACATTATATAGGGATAAACATATACACATGTAGATACAATACTACAGGGCTTAGAGTTGCATGTAACAGTTCAAATTCTTAGAAAAACGAATTATAATGTCTTTGATTTTACTTAACATTTTATTTTAATTCGCCTACCACATATAGACTTCCATGATAGCCAAGCACACGGACAATACTGCCAACACCTGCCAGGATTCTGGGGTAAATAAATGACCTCAGAGCATACATTCCCAGCATCCTCTCCTGTGATCTTGCTGACGTCACGTTTGGTCCAGTGGCTGGAGGGAGGAATTCATAAGGTCGGAAACCATAACCATGTACCTCGGAAAAGGCAACTGCAATGTTAGCATAAATGCGTATCAAATCGAAGGTAATTAAACACAGCGGATAGAAGCATAATGTTCAACATGTATTGGGTCGGAGTTGGTGTGTCTCAACAATCAACAAGAACTATGATAACTTAGGAGGGGATTGGGAAAGAAAAAGTACTCCTAAGAATTTTACTAGCACCATTTTGAACCCTTTCCTCTTTTCTTTTCGTAAAATTTTTCGTGGCCTACCTTGTGTTCCAACCCCAGATACCACACAACGTACTGTAGAAGTACTTTTTTCCGCGTGGTATTAATTTGCGCTATGTACGCGGTCACAAATTTTCCGCGGAAATTTGTCCATGCGTACTTAATATAAATGTAAGGCATATAGTGACAATCTAGAAAATCCGCGTAATTTTCTACACGCAGATTAAACAGAAATTGAGATTCCGCGGAATTATGACCCCGTGGAAAAAAGTACGTCTACAGTATGTAGATATTGATTCAAATGGGACTACATGATACAACTTGTACGTATATTTTAAGTTTATTGCTTAGGTTTCTCCGCTGAAGCTGAAGAATGCTAAATACCTGTTGATTTTTAGTGCAGTATTTGTATGGTCTGTCCTGTTGGGATTCAAACCCCAGTCTACCGTTCGACCACACAAAATTGGCACTTACAAATCAAGATACTTATTTTGAAAATTGATTTGAAAATTCTGCCCTTATTCGCGCACGAAAGATATGGATATACATTTATTAGTGTGTAAAGAGCACAATTTGAATGATTGAACGCATGTAATACTAGCAACGTGGAATTATTAAACATCTGTAACAAAGATATAGATAAAGTCTTTCTCTTTCATTCAGTTTACGTGATCAGTCAAATTCAACAGGTAACCTAATTGATTTTACCTTTTGTATTATACCTCTGTCAGATTAAAATTGATAAGATTTTTATCTAAATCACTGACTACACTTAGTAAATCTCCCAACACGTTAACATAAACCAATTTATCATCTGTCCTTTAATAAAATCAGGTTATACCTCGAAACCTTAATACACTCCGATAAAATGCAAATGGCAAAATTTACATAAGCTCTTACACTAAGCTTTGAACTTTTTTTTTAAATCAGATATGTCACCTACCAAGTGGCAACATTTTCAAAGGATATACTTCAAAAAAAAAAAATCTTTAAATCTTAAAAAAGTTTTCAAAACCGTTTTATTTCATTCTTTTTTTAGGTTGACAGATCTAACTGAGTCAGCCAATTGCTGCAAAACAGTTTAAATGGTGCCAGCGTTTGGTTACAAGGGAAATATAATGAAGATCGTCAGAAGATGTAATATAAGAACATCCGTACTAGAACACCTCGCAGTATCGTAAAAATTTCGTCTTCACACTGGGTCTAAATTGTTACACCTCATCATAACTAGTGAAGCATGCATTAGGATTGAGATTACATAAACGGATTTCAATCAAGTATCTAGGACTTAGTGCGCCTAAACTTCCAAAAAAGATTAACAGACTGCTTAGTCCCGACAACGATTTATATTTCAGACGAAATAATCTTTCTATGTGTATCCTCTGAAAAGAGACTCATTTGCATGGAAACATACTAGTATTTTTCATGTGTATAAAAAATGTAAGAATATACAACTTTCCTGAAATCCAGATCCAGAACTTGAAATGAAATGTCTCTTGTCATTACTGTATCGCTCCTTGCAAGATTTATTTATATAATTCTTATGCAAAAATTGTACAATTTGTCAATGACAAGTATCAAAATTTTTGTAAAGGGCAGTATGATCCCGGACGTTGGATCTAATACCATAGAATCCTAGCAGCTTTAGATTTCAATTTTGCGTATTATCTAGCAGCGTATTTGCGTAATATCATCTTTTGCTTTTGAGGACCTAAACAGACGAAATTAACCGACAATATTATAGGAAAAATAGAGAACCTAACGCTGCAATTGCAATTCATCACTCAGCATATATTTGTTAAGGAGAAGTAGAAATCGTTGTTTTCTTCACGCAATTTCTAATCGTCGTTATAAAATATTTTGCACTAAAATAAAGAGTTGGTCTTTGCTTTCTCTTGATAGATTTTTAAAAATATTTTTCACCTGAAAAATCCACTCAAGAGTGAAATTTGTTTAATCGCAACAAACCTCCTCCCATAACGAACAAAGGGGGTAACGTTACACAAGATTTTGTGCATTATCATAACTGAACAAGGACGACATCTACCGGTTATTTGCCATTACAATAATGAACTACCGCGCCTGACAATGAAGTCTAATTTTTACTGGAAAGATAAACTTTGACAAGTAAATTAAATATGGATTTGCCTCCGGTGCTTATAGAAGTCAATCTGTGGTTAATGGACCAAAGACAAAATGCTACCACAAAATGGAACGACTCCATAAAAGTCACTTTAATCTGAACATCATCAGACATTTAGCGAATTCCACAGGGCCTTGCTTAGTATTGCCATGGCAAGGACTGGACTTTCGTTTGACCAAAAGGGAAAACAGGGTGGACATTTTGATGATGTCTTGAGTGACCTCCATTTGGACATGATTTTTTTTTGTGGGGGTTGAGGGTCCAATAAGCTGAATTATTTTGCTTGTATAAAATGCAATAGCACCAGTTTAGACTTCTTTTTGCATGCACAGTTTTCATTTTAAAGATAATCTAGTAAATCAATTTCATCCTCGTAAAAATTTTTCCATCAGTCTCTTCTGAAACTACGAGCTCAGATAGTATATAATAGAGAAGGAACGTGAATTTTCGATCTGCGTTTCAAAGAATCATCTCATATGGAACAATTAAAACTTTTATTATGAAATAAAATCAATACTGTTCTTGAGGAAATTAAAATGAAGTTCCAGATCAGTTGTTTACATGAATTACGTGTAGTTTAAAGTTACCACTCGCATTGCGGTTTTCATGAATAACAATGAAGCTATTTGATACATATTCTCAGCTTTATTACATTTTTCTTTTAATCTAAAGTCATTCTTTTTTACGAGGAAACCATTGCGCATTTAAAAAGCTTCCATTTTACCCCAAATCCTTTGCCAACCATGAACAGGAAAAACCTCTAAAAAAGTTTGTATCAAGGGAAGTTATTTTTCAATAGTGGAAACTTTTCACACATTTTGTAATTCTTCCTTGAGGCTTATTTTCTGTACAATATTCACCAAATGATAAACCAGACTATATATTTTCTTGATGCACGAGTCTTTATTTTAAATAATTTATTTTTCAAGGTCGCGACTGAATATATATATTCAATTGTGAAACATCTAACAAATCAATAAATGTTCAGCCATGATAAAACACAATACCATATGATCAGCAATGTATATTAAATGACTTTTTAAAAATTAAAAGAATTTCTGGAGAGACTTTCATGCTCTTGATTTAATACAATGTGCACGTATAATCAATAAAATTTAATTTAAAATTCAGGTCAAAGACCTATCATTTCATAAACCTACTTTTAAATGATACTTTTAATTTTAACTGAATAATTAAAGAAATAAAATTTGATTTTTAAAAAACTTTACTCACCTTCCATTGATTGAAATATTTCGTCAGGATGTAAGATCCACCAATTGTGCTTTTGACAAACGTAGTAAATTCTCAAGATCAAAGTTATCAGAAAAACAATCCATTCGGAATATCTTGGGAATAAATCCGACTCTAACCTCTGTTCTCTCTTAATGGAACTTTCACAATTTCTTCCGGATTTTCGATATCCAAATTGTGAATCTGGCAGACCCATAATTCCATTGTGGTTTCCTCTTTGATCCTTAGATCGACCCACCCCCTGCTTTTTACGCTGCTTCATCGAGATTTTTTTTTTGAATTCAGAATTTACTTTTAAATTTCTCGATTTTTGAATTGAAATCACGGTGAATTATTACTGTGTATATCGTTGCATCTGCGTAAGCCGTCTACCTTGTGCAGCAATCGATAAGAAATAAATAAATGATGAGGCATTGGAAATCAACTCGTCCTCGTCGGCAACATACAGGAAGTCAACTTAGTCAATATTAATAAAATCACATCCTAGTCAATTACATTCCAGCTCGCAGGTATCGTTTTGTACAGATGTTGTTTTTTTTTTCGAAGAAAAAAGAATCATTTGCATACTGTGTCTTCATTGTTAGAATCCATTTTATCACGTGGTCATAACTAGAATATATTTTCTTCTTAATTTGGGTCACTCTGGCAATTACCCCATGAAACTAATAACGATACACGTTCATGCTCCCTCAAATACTCGCACTATCAGTATACTAGAATGTTTACAAGTCGTTGGAGCATGTATTTAGATAAGGTGTCCGTAAGAAAAGAAATCTTCGTATTATTGTTGAGATGAAAAAGAAACAAGGAAAGGCATGCCATCAATTATCGGATCTAGGACTTAATGAGAGTACGCATGACTTTAAAACAATTACGCTAAGTTTTCTTTATTTGCTTTAGGTTAACCTAAAAAAAATACTGGCTTTTTGAAAAGTATAATGCAGATGAAAATAAAAATGATAATTTTTCAATTTCGCTCCTCATTGTTAAAATAATTGGAGTTATAATGTACGGTCAACACGCAAATCTTGTAGTCGTTTTAAATTGTCTTCAATCAATGAAAAAAATCAACAACAATTCAAAAATTTCAGACGAAAACGACATACGGTGGATTAAGAATTTTAAATTAATGTGTTTATATTTCACATAAAGAGCGCTTCGGGAATATTTTCATTCCTTAAATCTTTGTGAAAATATTTTCTTGATGTTAAAAAAAATTAATAGAGGTGAAAAAATTTGGACTTTAAATAGAATGTTTGATGTTCAATGCCGAATGATTAAAAATATGAATTTAAACTTCTTTGTTCTGACAGATAGTACTATCCTTTTTAAATGGAACATTCCTTGTGCAAACATATTGTCCGGCGTCCATCTGTCCAGCCGTCTGCCTGTCCCTCTGTAAACTTTGCTCATTTTATATTTTTTTCTTAAGGACGACCAGGCCAATTTACCGGTAAAAAATGGTGAGGGGTAATCGGTCTTGTTCATATAAAGGGCTACCCCTTTTCTAAGTAGAGATAATATAATAAAGATTAGAATGTGAAAAATACTGGAATCTTTTAAAATCATTTTTGAGTACTATTGGGTCAGAAATAAAGATCGAACTTGCATACTTGCTTCATCACATATAAAGTGAGTCGCCCGCGTGACGTAGTTCTTACAGCGTCTGTTTCTAGAGTCGCGACTTCGCGGGTTCGAATCCCACTGTGGGACGTGGAGACCGATCCTTCGGATGAGACAGTATAAACCGAGGTCCCGTGTCGCAGTGGGTGCTGGCACAAAAAAGATCAGTCCCTGCATGCTCAATGGCCCTAAGTGCCGAGTATAGGAAGAAGAAATTTTTAGCTCTCCACCGGCAACTTGTGGCGTCTCTATATGAGTAAAAAATTCTCGAAACAAACAAACATCAAATAGTGTAGATTCAGATTAGTTCAGTTCATGTCCCTGAGGGTAAAGTGGATAACACATCATAGGGATTTATAAGAAAATCTTTTAAAATCCTCCCAAATGCATTATTTATAGTTACCATAGTTACGTCCACATTTCAAATGCAATGGACCGAATTTTCTCAGCTAATGATATAATAAACGATTACTAATTTGAAATTTAGATAATACTGAATTACTGTCATCTTTAGTAAAGCTATTATTATGTTCCCCAAACGAAGTTGGGGAACATATTGTTTTTACTCTGTTTCTTATTATTATGTTCCCCAAACGGAGTTTGGGAACATATTGTTTTTACTCTGTTTCTTATTATTATGTTCCCCAAACGGAGTTTGGGAACATATTGTTTTTACTCGGTTTCTTATTATTATTTTTTTTTTTTTTCTTATTTGTTCTCCGGTACTTTTTTGTCCGCGAGTGTTCTCAGAAACTGGTCACCCAACTGACCTAAAACCTTTTTAGGGTTAATAGGTGTGTAGTGTAGGTGTGCGGAACGAAGGTCATTTTGCGCGCATACGCCTGCACGTGCGTGCGCGTGAAATGAGTAAATTGACTGATATACTTAATATAGCTATAACTTTTACATTTTTTGATGAAATGCTTTGAAACTCATTACATAAGGATACGTTAATAGTGTTAATAGTATGACACTGTCAAATTAGCACGAACTCACGCGCATGCACGTGCGCCTTCCTCTGATTGGCTGAAACAAAAATCTCAATATTTCTGTTGTTTTCAGACGAAATGCTTTGAAATTTTTAACATTGTCATGAATTAGGATATCCTACAATATAATATGGAAAAAAATTCATGAAATAACGCGCATGCACGTGCGCTGCAATCTGATTGGCTGAAAGTTTAAATGGCTATATCTCCTTTATTTTTTGACGAAATGCTTTGAAATTTAAAACATAGTCATGCATCAAGACATCCTGCAATATAATATATATAAAAAAATTCAAGAAATCACGCGCATGCACGTGTGCTGCAATCTGATTGGCTGAAACTTTAAGAGGCTATATCTCCTTTGTTTTTTGATGAAATGCTTTGAAATTTAAAACATAGTCATGCATTAGGATATTCTACAATATGATTTAGAAAAAATTCTTGAAATCACGTGGATGCACGTGTGCTGCAATCTGATTGGCTGAAACTTGAAATGGCTATAATTCCCTTGGTTTTCAACCAAACAGGATGGGATTTAGAACATAGATAGATATAAGGGCCTCTAACAAGAAGGTATGGTCATCATGCACGTGCACGCACGTGCGTGCATTTGGAATGAGTGAAATTAGAAATACACTTGAATGAGTGATTTTTTAATACTTTTGGACTAAATGCTTTAATATTAAGTATATTTAAATATATAGAAAGTGTAGACAAGATTATATGATCATTATGCACTGCATTCACATGGGCACGCATGCAATGTTAAAATTTGAATATAATTGGTATCCTTTTGGTAAAACGTTGTTAAAGTAAAAAATGCACAGATGTTGTCTTATTTGATTAGGCTTACAGGGAATATGGCACCAAAAGGGAGTTGGGGAGCGTTTGGGGAACATCTGTAACGGTTCCCGTTACAATTAGCACTAGTTATGTTCCCCAAACGAAGTTGGGGAACATATTGTTTTTACTCTGTTTCTTATTATTATTATTATTTTTCTTCTTCCTGGGAAAATTTTGTCCACGAGTGATCTTGTAAACTACACATCCGACTAGGGTAAAATGTTTTTAGGGTCAGTAGACATGTTATGTAGATTTGCCGAACGAGGGTCATTTTGCGCGCACGTGCTTGCAAGAGCATGCGCGTGCTGCAATCTGATTGGCTGAAAGTTTAAATGGCTATATCTCCCTTGTTTTTGAAGAAATGCTTTGAAATTTAAAATATAGTCATGCATTAGGATATCCTATAATATGTTATAGAAAAAAATCATGAAATCAAGCGCATGCACGTGTGCTGCAATCTGATTGGCTGAAACTTTAAATGGCTATATCTCCTTTGTTTTTTGATGAAATGTTTGGAATTTTGAAATATAGTCATTCATTAAGATATCCTTTAATACGATAAAGATCAAATTCATGAAATCACGCGCATGCATGTGTGCTGCAATCTGATTGGCTGAAACTTCAAATGGCTATAACTCCCTTGTTTTTCAACTTAACAGGATGGGATTAAGAACATAGATAAATATAAGAGATTCCTACAAGAACGTGTAGTCATCATGCACGTGCTTGCACGTGCGTGCACGTGAAATGAGTTAAATTAAAAATACACTCGAGTAATTGCAATTTTTAATACTTTTGGATTAAATGCTCTGATATTAAGTATATTAAAATATATATTATATAGTGTAAACAAGATAATATGGTCGTTACGCACATGAACACGCATGCAATGCTTAAATTTAAATATATTTTGTATTCTTTTGGGGAGAACTTGATTAAATCTAAATTCCATAAAGTATTTCTTATTTAATAGACATTACAGGGAGTATGGCACCAAAAGGGAGTTTGGGAGCGTTTGGGGAACATCTGTAACGGTCCCCGTTACAATTAACACTAGTTATTTTTCTTCTTCTTCTTCTTCTTCTTCTTCCTTCTTCTTCCTCTTCTTCCTGGAATTTTTTTGTCCGGGAATGATCTTGTAAACTGTTCGTCCGATGTAGGTAAAACCATTTTAGGGTTAGTAGACATGTTATGTAGATTTGCGGAATCAAGGTCATTTTGCGCGCACGTGCTTGCAAGAGCGTGCACGTGCAACACGTGAAATGACCAATATAATAGATATAGCCACAACTTTTCTTTTTTTAGATGAAATGCTTTGAAACTCATAATGTAAGGATATATTAGTAGTATAGACATGACGACATGGTGAAAATAGCAAGATCTCACGCGCATGCACGTGCACTTCGCTCTGATTGGCTGCAACTAAAGTCTCAATATCTTTCTTGTTTTTTGACGAAATCCTTTGAAATTTTGAACATAGCCATGCATTAGGATACCCTACAACATGAAATAAAGCTATTATCATGAAAACACGTGCATGCACGTGCGCTGCAATCTGATTGGCTGAAACTTTAAACAGCTATAACTCCCTTGGTTTTCAACCAAACAGGATGGGATTTGGAATATAGATAGATATAATGGAGTTCTACAAGTAGGTATGGTCACCATGCACATTCATACACGTGCGTGTACATGTACTGCAATCTGATTGGCTGAAACTTTAAACAGCTATAACTCCCTTAGTTTTCACCCAAATGGGGTGGAATTTAGAACATAGATAGATGTAATGGACTTCTACAAGAAGGTATGGTCACCATGCTCATGTATGCACGTGCGTGCACGTGAAATGAGTAAAATCAAACATACACTTGAATGAGCGTATTTTTTAAATAATTTTGGATTAAATACTTTAATATTCAGTGTATCAAAAATATAGATTGTGTAGACAAGATGATATGGTCATGACGCAAATGCATTCACATGTGCACACGTGCAATGCTAAAGTTTAAATGATTTTTGTACACTTCTTTGTAAATGTTGTTAAAATCTCAGATGCATAGAGTTTGTCTTATTTAATGAAGCTTACAGGGAATATGGCACCAAAAGGGAGTTGGGGAGCGTTTGGGGAACATCTGTAACGGTCCCCGTTACAATTAGCACTAGTTATGTTCCCCAAACGGAGTTTGGGAACATATTGTTTTTACTCTGTTTCTTATTATTATTATTTTTTTTCTTATTTGTTCTCCGGTACTTTTTTGTCCGCGAGTGTTCTCAGAAACTGTTCACCCAACTGAGCTAAAACCTTTTTAGGGTTAATAGGTATGTATTGTAGGTGTGCGGAACGAAGGTCATTTTGCGCGCATACGCCTGCACGTGCGTGCGCGTGAAATGAGTGAATTGACTGATATACTTAATATAACTATAACTTTTACATTTTTTGATAAAATGCTTTGAAACTCATTATATAAAGATATATTAAAAGTGTTAATTATATGACACTGTCAAATTAGCATGAACTCACGCGCATGCACGTGCGCCTTCCTCTGATTGGCTGAAACAAAAATCTCAATTTCTCTTTTGTTTTCCGACGAAATGCTTTGAAATTTTTAACATTGTCATGAACTAGGATATCCTACAATATGATATGGAAAAAAATTTCATGAAATCACGCGCATGCACGTGCGCTGCAATCTGATTGGCTGAAACTTTAAATGGCTATATCTCCTTTACTTTTTGACGAAATGCTTTGAAATTTAAAACATAGTCATGCATTAGGATATCCTGCAATATGCTATACAAAACATTTCAAGAAATCACGCGCATGCACGTGTGCTGCAATATGATTGGCTGAAACTTTAAATGGCCATATAGATCTTCTTTGATTTTTGACGAAATGCTTTGAAATTTAAAACATAGTAATGCGTGAGGATATTTTAAAATATGATTTAGAAAAAAATTCTTGAAATCACGTGGATGCACGTGTGCTGCAATCTGATTGGCTTAAACTTGAAATGGCTATAATTCCCTTGATTTTCAACCAAACAGGATGGGATTTAGAACATAGATAGATATAAGGGCCTCCTACAAGAAGGTATGGTCATCATGCACGTGCACGCACGTGCGTGCATTTGGATCGAGTGAAATTGAAAATACACTTGAATGAGTGATTTTTAATACTTTTGGACTAAAAGCTTTCATATAAAGTATATTTTAATATATAGAAAGTGTAGACAAGATTATATGATCATTATGCACGTGCATTCACATGGGCACGCGTGCAATGTTAAAATTTGAAAATAATTGGTATCCTTTTGGGAAAACGTTGTTAAAGTCAAAAATGCACAGATGTTGTCTTATTTAATAAGGCTTATAGGGAATATGGCACAAAAAGAGAGTTGGGGAGCGTTTGGGGAACATCTGTAACGGTTCCCGTTACAATTAGCACTAGTTATTATTATTATTATTTTTTTTCTTATTTGTTCTCCGGTACTTTTTTGTCCGGAAGTGTTCTCAGAAACTGTTCGCCCAAGTGACCTAAAACCTTTTTAGGGTTAATGGGTGTGTAGTGTAGGTGTGCGGAACGAAGGTCATTTTGCGCACATACGCATGCACGTGCGTGCGCGTGCAACACGTGAAATGACTTATATACTTAATATAGCTATAACTTTTACATTTTTTGATGAAATGATTTGAAACTCATTATATAAAGATATATTAATATTGTACATAATGTGACACTGTCAAATTAGCACGAACTCACGCGCATGCACGTGCGCTTCGCTCTGATTGGCTAAAACAAAAATCTCAGTATCTTCTCTGTTGTTTGACGAAATGCTTTGAAATTTAAAACATAGTCATGAATTAGGATATCATACAATATGATATAGAAAATAATTCATGAAATCACGCGCATGCACGTGTGCTGCAATCTGATTGGCTGAAACTTTAAATGACTATATCTCCGTTGTTTTTTGATGAAATGCTTTGAAATTTAAAACATAGTCATTCATTAGGATATCCTACAATGCGATATAGAAAAAAATCATGAAAACACGCGCATGCACGTGTGCTGCAATCTGATTGGCTGAAACTTGAAATGGCTATAACTCCCTTGTTTTTCAACCAAACAAGATGGCATTCAGAATATAGATTAACAAAAGGGACTCCTACAAGAAGGTATGGTTGTCATGCACGTGCACGCACGTGCGTGCATTTGGAACGAATGAAATTAGAAATACACTTGAATGAATGATTTTGATACTTTTGGACTGAAAGCTTTCACATATAGTATATTACAGGGGATATGGCACTAAAAGGGACTCGGGGAGCGTTTGGGGAACATCTGTAACGGTTCCCGTTACAATTAGCACTAGTTATTATTATTATTATTATTTTTTTTCTTATTTCTTCTCCTGTACTTTTTTTGTCCGCGAGTGTTCTCAGAAACTGTTCACCCAACTGAGCTAAAACCTTTTTAGGGTTAATAGGTGTGTAGTGTAGGTGTGCGGAACGAAGGTCATTTTGCGCGCATACGCATGCACGTGCGTGCGCGTGAAATGAGTGAATTGACTGATATATTTAATATGGATGTAACTTCTATATTTTTTGATGAAATGTTTTGAAACTCATTATATAAGGATATATAAGATGTATAGATATGATTACATGGTCAAATTTGCATGAACTCACGCGCATGCACGTGCGCTTTGCTCTGATTGGCTGAAACAAAATCCTCAATATCTTTTTTGTTTTTCGATGAAATGCTTTGAAATTTATAACATAGTCATACATTAGGATTCCCTACAATATGATATATAAAAATTTTCGTGAAATCACGTGCATGCACGTGCGCTGCAATCTGATTGGCTGAAACTTTAAATGACTATAACTCCCTTGGTTTCCAACCAAACATGATGGGATTTAGAACATAGATAGACATAAAGGACTCCTACAATATGGTATGGTCAGCATTTACATGCATGCACGTGCGTGCACGTGCACTTTGCTCTGATTGGCTGAAACAAAAATCTCAATATCTTTTCTGTTTTTTTACAAAATGCTTTGACATTTAAAACATAGGCATACTTTAAGATGTCCTACAATATGATATATAATAATTGTCATGAAAACACGCGCATGTACGTGCGCTGCAATCTGATTGGCTTAAACTTTAAAATGGCTATAAATCCCTTGTTTTTCAACCAAACAAGATGGGATTAAGAACATAGACAGGCATAATGGACTCCTACAAGAAGGTATGGTCATCATGCACGTGCGTGCACGTGCAATGAGTAAAATAGTGTAGACAAGATGATATAGTCATTACGCTCATGCAATGTTGTTTAAGTCTTAAATGCATAGATTCTGCCTATTTTAATGAAACTTACAGGAATATGGCACTAAAAGGGAGTTGGGGAGCGTTTGGGGAACATCTGTAACGGTTCCCGTTACAATTAGCACTAGTTATTATTATTTTTCTTCTTCTTCTTCTTCTTCTTCTTCTTCTTCTTCCTGGAACTTTTTTGTCCGGGAATGATCTTGTAAACTGTTCCTCCGATGTAGGTAAAACCTTTTTAGGGTTAGTAGACATGTTATGTAGATTTGCGGAATCAAGGTCATTTTGCGCGCACGTGCTTGCAAGAGCGTGCACGTGCAACACGTGAAATGACCAATATAATAGATATAGCCACAACTTTTCTTTTTTTAGATGAAATGCTTTGAAACTCATAATGTGAGGATATATTAGTAGTATAGACATGACGACATGGTGAAAATAGCAAGATCTCACGCGCATGCACGTGCACTTCGCTCTGATTGGCTGCAACTAAAGTCTCAATATCTTTCTTGTTTTTTGACGAAATCCTTTGAAATTTTGAACATAGTCATGCATTAGGATATCCTACAACATGAAATAAAGCAATGATCATGAAAACACGTGCATGCACGTGCGCTGCAATCTGATTGGCTGAAACTTTAAACAGCTATAACTCCCTTGGTTTTCAACCAAACAAGATGGGATTTGGAATATAGATAGATATAATGGACTTCTACAAGTAGGTACAGTACGGTCAACGCGGATTAGGCATTAAACCGCGCTCCCCCCGCGGTGTTTTGATCCTTTCCGCGATACACCCCCGCGGTTATTTCATCGCGGTCCTACCTGTAGCCAGGTATGGACCGCGGCGGTGTGACTTACCGTTGACTGGCTCATCGGATTTATTTTACCTGTACGGCCGTATAATATCCATAACTGCATATTGTTCGGTCTGTAAAATTGCAGGTTTAGAGTAAAAAAAAATCGAGCTATTAAAAATATTATACAATGTAACTACTACCCGAAGAATTTAACAAAAAAAAAAAACAAAAAAAAAAAAAAACAAAAAAACAAACAAACAAAAACAAACAACGACAAAAAAAAATCAAATAGTGTATGATTGTTTTTCAAGTTATTCTGATGTTTGATAAATGTAATTTTTAAAACATGTTTTTAAAAAATAAATTATATCCTCAGCATAAGCGTAAACTTTATTTCTCTAAATTAATGACTATATACCGCGTATCACTTTTACAATGAAACGCATGTACATGTTTCGATAAATATTCGATGGATGGAAGAGCTAGATATTCTGAAACATGTGTATAGGCAATGTGCAGTAAATCTCTCTCTCTCTCTCTCTCTCTCTCTCTCTCTCTCTCTCTCTCTCTCTCGTATTATTATTTGTTTTTTTTAATCGGCAAAATTCAATTTAAACGGCAACGCATTTCCGCTGGAAAGCATACATTAAGGTAACTCCTTGTAAGTACGAACAGTGTTCATGAGAAAAACATGTTAACTGAAAACACTGAGTAGTAGAAATATTTGTATGCAGTTTAGTTTTACTTAATTTATTAACTCTCAATATTCAAATAAAATAAAAGAAAGCTTAAAATTGTCTTTCCGCATAATAATATTAAACAGATGAAACGGGGTACTTTGTTGTGCATACCGTTGTGCATAATAAATTGATATATCGTCCTTTTGACATGTATATGTAAAAGAATTAATATTATTTCTACCATTTACATGTACACCTCCATAGCCACCCCTATCAACGTATGGGATTAACTATGCAATGAAATACATTAGCTTGTCATTTTGGAGGAACATGTGCAAAGTACATATAGGACAGCCCTCGGTGTTAACATTTCTAGTTTTTTATATTAATAATTTTGTAGAAGACCAAGCATATACAGGGAAAGTCATTTAAATTTATTAAGATCAGTCTTTTATTTGTGAATCCATTGTAAAGTTACTAATATTGGGATAAATTAATGTTGTTGAAAAATACAACCTTATGTTTAAAAAATATATATATGAAGTTCATGCAGACGGCAGAAGGAGAACCCGGGGGGGGTCGAAAATTATAATCCACCCAGTATATGATTTTATATTTTAAAACTGTCAAAATGTTGCGAAAATCCAAAGCCTTTGTCTTTCACAAAGGTGTTAAATTAAACCCAGTACAGTGTCACTGTGAGACAGGAAATCCCTCTCCGCTTGAACGCGCTCAATACACAGGAATCCACCAGTTACTAAGGAGACCACGATTAGTCCGTGCAGCTACATATGTACACGTACACTGTGTATACATGTACTAGATCTAACAAGGACCAAAAAATTACTTACCAATGCCAAATGCACATAAAATGTTGTTCCGATATTGTTTGCGGTGTTTATGAATTTCTTTTCAGTAAATTTTTGTTTACGCGATATAAATAGTCCTAATAGAATTTTGCATTATTAAGCTTAGTAGTTTTTTTTTGGGCACTGTTTTGGTTGAATTTTCATACATGAATACAATATTTTCTAAATCAACTTAGTTTATATCTACTGATATTGGGAAAATAACCCCCATCCAAAGTTGTGATTGTGCTGAGTTTTGTGTAAGACACATTAATAGTGTCCAAGTAAATAAAAGGGGGAATGGAGGTGATTTTTACATCAAAATTAACTTTTTACACGAAAGTAATCATGGTAATCTGCATATAGTAAATTTAAATAATTTTAAAATTCAAATATGTATTAAATTGTATGATCAATGTAAATGTCATTGTGAAGTATGTTAGACATGTACGACAGTTGAAATTCACTGACCCGCTTTCGGGTACGCACGTGTACACCAGGGGTAGGGCTGGTGCAGGGGATCGCACCTTGTCCAGTGTACAGCTGTGAGGACCAAGTATGCGTACCAGGTCTAGCTCTAGACATTATGTAATTTTATGTTATTCTCTACGGATTGGTAGGCCATCAAATTACACACACATACACATTCTACTAATTTCAAGAACATTGCCCCAGAATAAAGGAATGACACTTTACAGACGACTCGGAGAATGTTGATTACATAAAAATCTTCTGCGAATTATAATCCTATATTTGAAGATTAATAAGTTAAAAAAAACACTTTCATTTATAGCCCCAATGAAATTGACACTACGATAGATCGTTTCTTTAATCAATCCACTATCAAAATTAAAAAAAAAAACACGTTACGAAAATATGAATTAATATTGAACATCTTGAATAGCACACTGGGTGTTTTATCTTGCATTGTCTTATAAATATATCACATACAGTAATTTATATCAAAGTCGTGGATCTAAATTTATAGAATGAACACATTTTAAAAAAGTAATTCAAGGATTAGTAAACGCTATTTGAAAATTGCTTTGACGATTTTTATAATTATTCAGATACGTGCGAGTATATTTTTTAGAAAAAATAATTTTCATTTTGTACTTAAAATATTTCAGCGACTATAAATGTTAAAATATCATTAATTTCGTTTTATTTTGTTTTGGTTGATATTTTCAAAGGGAGGTAACTCGCGTTTTTAGACCAAGACTGTTTTTTCACCTGTATTCGGTAAGATGCACCGCGACGGTGTGATTTACCTGGATTACTGAACCGCGGGGGCACGCGGTTTTTACCTGAGACACCTGTACTAACCGCGAGGAGATTCACACCGCGGGGGTGCGCGGTAAATGGATAAACCGCGTTGACTGTACTGTATGGTCACCATGCACATGCATACACGTGCGTGTACATGTGCTGCAATCTGATTGGCTGAAACTTTAAACAGCTATAACTCCCTTAGTTTTCACCCAAACGGGGTGGAATTTAGAACATAGATAGATGTAATGGACTTCTACAAGAAGGTATGGTCACCATGCTCATGTATGCACGTGCGTGCACGTGAAATGAGTAAAATCAAACATACACTTGAATGAGCGTATTTTTAAAATAATTTTGGATTAAATACTTTAATAATCAGTGTATTAAAAATATAGATTGTGTAGACAAGATGATATGGTCATGACGCAAATGCATTCACATGTTCACGCGTGCAATGCTAAAGTTTAAATGATTTTTGTACACTTCTTTGTAAATGTTGTTAAAATCTCAGATGCATAGAGTCTGTCTTATTTAATGAAGCTTAAAGGGAATATGACACCAAAAGGGAGTTGGGGAGCGTTTGGGGAACATCTGTAACGGTTCCCGTTACAATTAGCACTAGTTTAGAATATCATGAATATGTCGAATTTAAAAATACTTTAATGCACTTCCGTGAATAAAAAGCTTAATTCCGATAAAGGGAGAAGTCAATTCAAATGGAATTTAAATAAAAATAATGAAAAGAGATATCTCTTTGCAATAAAGAGATATCTCTTTTTGCTTAAGAGATATCTCTTTTATACACTTTTAAAAGATATCTCTGTCATTCTAAGAGATATCCCTTAAGATAAACCAAGAGAGATATCTCAACTTGGAAAGATATATCCGAAAGTAAAAGAGATATCTCTCTAGTGAAAGAGATATCTCTTTACCGTTCAGAGATATCTCTTTTCACGAAAGAGATATCTTTCAAGGAGAAAGAGATATCTGTTCAAGCGGAAGAAATATCTCTTATAAAAGAGATACCTGTCTAAGTATACATGTAAGAGATATCTCTCTAAGTTTAAGAGATATCTCTTTTTCAAAGATATCTCTTAAAAATGAGAGATATATCTGTAAGTTGGGAGATATCTCTATTTTTTAAGAGATATCTAGATATCCCTGTTATTTTAAAATGAATTTTATTTTCTGAATAAATAGCAAAAGCGCTTGCCATATATATATAACAGCGGTTAAATTCAAGTTTTGATGTTGACATAAACAAAAAATAACCGATAAACTGATTGTTATGCCCCGAAATCGAAGATTCTGGATGCATAGCTTTTGCCCTGCCTGTCCGTCTGTCTGTCCGCAAAAACTTTATCCTTGTCCATATTTTATGAGTGGATGGGGATTTAGCTTTCACATTTCACAGGTGTATTCCTTATGAATTTTTAGGTCACCTGAGTAAACTCAGGTGACCTATTGCTATCTGTTTTCGTCCGTCGTCGTGCGTTGTGCATTGTCCGTTAACATTTGAACATTTTCAGCTTCTTCTCTGCAACCACTGAACCAATTTCAAGCAAATTTGGCACAAAGCATTTATTGGTGAAGGGGAACACAAATTGTGAATTTCATGATCCCTGCCCCCCTGGGGCCTGAGGCGTGGGGCCAAAACCACTAAAATTAATGCAATCTTTAAAAATCTTCTTCTTTACTCCTGGTCATAAAGTAGTCAAACTGTTTGCATGATTGTAACCAGCAATGAGTCCTCTACCAAAATTGTGAAATTCATGGCCCTGGGGTCAGGGGTTCTAGTGCTAGGGCGGGGCTAAATAAGTAGGTAGGGAAAATGCATTATTTCTTTGAAAATCTTCTTCTCTGCTCCTGGGTATTAAATAAACCAACTAAGTAAATAGTTATGATGAGCAAGAGTGCCTCTACCAAAATTGTGAATTTTATGGCCCCAGAGTCAGGGGTTCTGGTGTTAGGGCGGGGCTCTATTGATTATATAGTGAAAATATATGAATTCTTTGAAAATCTTCTTCCCTGCTCCTGGGTATTAAATAAACTAACTAAGTACATAGTTATTATGAGCAAGAGTGCCTCTACCAAAATTGTGAATTTTATGGCCCCAGGGTCAGGGGTTCTTGTTTTAGGGTGGGGCTCTAATGATTATATAGTGAAATGCATGATTTCTTTGAACATCTTATCCTTTGCTCCTGGTTAATATGCTAAAGATTTAATTACATATTTAAGGCCAGGATTTATTTTATTTTCAGTTTTACAAACCCTCCGCTCAAGGTTTTGAATTTTCAGAAAAAATTTTTAAAAAATTTCTTTCCGATGTCAAATTTGAGTCGGGATCGAGATTTCAAATTTACGAACTCGCACTTCCGGTTTTACGATGAAACGGCGGGTAAATAAAGCTGAGAAAATAGCAAAATTCATCGATAAGAGTGCCATTCAAAACGTTTCACCCGATCAAAGGACAAATAAAATGCTGACGACTTTGTTGCACAATATCATGCTGGTGAGATAATTATGTATTCGTTTCAAAAGTAACTGTCTGTAAATTATTTTCCTCCCCCAGGTTTTAAACTGCCCGTGGTAGCTACTGCATATTGCCAGCGACATTGTTTAGGTCTCTGTTATAGCTTACAGTCTAATCATCATTCTTCAGAAAAGGGTTGCTTATGTATCAGATGTAATGAATATAATGAATAAAACTATGGGAAAAGTTAAGTCCATTTGAGGAAGAAATAAACAATAACCTGAAGAAATAAAAAAAAAATTCAACTATTAAAAGTCAAGAATATACAAATATATACAGGCATGTAGTATCATTTGTATCAGCCAGAAAAATTATTTTACACTTAATTGAAAAAATGTTCACCCTACTCCCCAATACTCCCTGTCTGTTTTATGATAGGAATTATAATATTAGAGACGAAGTAAATTTTAGAACAATGTCTACACATTCACCTAACACATATTAAAAAAATGAAGATATATTGAAAGACTTCTAAAGAATTGATTTTTTAAAATATATTTTGATCAACATCACAAAATTTATATAACTGGCCCAAACTGACAGATGATGAAATAAGCAATTAAATGTTCTACTTTCCTATTTGTAAGCATTATGTGTCCAGTGGTAAGGAGCCTATTAGGATAGCATAAAAAAAGAATGTACAAATGTTAATAATTGATTTATCAAAAAAAAATTTTATTTCCTTCTCCTTCGGGACTTTTTTATTCTCATGTTCAGAACTAAACCTAAACATTAAAAAAAAATGCTGGCCTTATAATGAAGAAAGGGGCCTCTTTCAAAATAGATAATTTCAGGGCTGCTGGGTCAGGGGTACCAGGGGGGTACTTTGACTAAAAATAAATTAATGCTTTGAAATCTGCCCTTTGATAAGCAATGGTGCCTCTTTCAAAATTTGTGAATTTCATGGCTTTTGGATTAAAACATGAACCAAATACAATCGCTGGAAAGTTGTTACATGATACTCAGGTGACCTATAAGGCCCGTGGGCCTCTTGTCTTAGTGTACAACCAAATTTGACCTCTTGACCTTGGAGTTTGACCCACTTTTACTAAAAAATTGCAGACTAACTTTGGATATAATTTGTGAACAGTTGGTGCTACGGCTTTCCTAATGTTTATGTCTATTTATTGTGTTAATAAGGTCTCTCAATCAACTTAAATAAACTTGACCTTGACTTAGTATGGCCTATTTTTGATAAACTTTAAGTTTGGCTATAACTTTTGAACAGTTAGTACAAGGTTTTTATATTTCTTGTATTAAGACCTTCCTTGAGATACCAACAATTTTGATCTTTACCTTGGAGTTTGACTTGCGTTTGAGAAATTCAACCCTCGCCGTAAGCTGTCATACGGGGGCATCAATGTTTCACAAACACATCTTGTTCTGAATATAATGTAAAAAATATTTTTCAAAGACTGCAAGAATTTAAAAAAAAAGTTTGTATGTTACCAAAACTGTTTGAATTGAATTTTCATACAACACAAAATCCAATCCACATCTCATAAAACGTTTTCAGATTAAATTCAGTCATATAATTCTTTTCATATTGTGTATTATGGAAGAACTCCCATAAACTTCGCTTTTTATGCATATGTTTTTACTTACTCGTATGTTGAGAGGTAGTCTTTGATCTTATCGAATTGACTAGGCCCTATAACCTTTGATCCGCTAAATAATTTAATGTACATGGTCTTGGTTTTGCCGCTCCTCATTTACATGCATTAATTAGTTAATCATAAAGGACTAAATTTTATTAAATTGAAATACTTTGCTTTCTATTCCTATCAATTTATTTTCTTTTCAGAATCCAGATCGCAAAATTTAAATTGAAACAATGTGCAAATAATCGGGACACGAGACAGAAGCATGAAAAAAAATTAGAGTTATCCCGCTTATTATAGCCAACATGGAAGTAAGAATGAGTATAGATCGTATGAAGTCCTTTCAATTAGAATGGAGGTCCTTAAATAAATTTAAAGAACAAAATTCAATATTCAAACGAAAAATATAAGAACGATAAAAAGGAAAATTAGTTTAAACCTCTGTATGAAAAACGCCTCTATTAAAATCTTCATAGATCATTTTTCTAATTTTTGTTGTAACAATTTTATTAAATTGTACTATTCAGCTTTATTTACTGAAGATCATCTGGATCAAAATAAAATTGTGAGCTACTTTGGAGGGGAATAAACATATATTTTGTTAAAAGTTCCATGCTATATAAATTGTATTTATGTATCCTGACAAGAAAATAAAATATTGTAGACTTTTACCTGGTTCATAAATTTCTCAAATAGCTTTTTTTTTTCATTACGTTCATGCAATAAATAATCAAAATATCCCTCAGAACCACAAAACAGATTCCACAACTTTGCCTTCAAAGCATAAAGGGTTTATTTCAAGGGGTAAATATACTTTTGTTTCGTAGTTAGTTTGACTTTTGAATTCGATTGGGAATTTGATTTGCGTACAAAAGTATTCAAAGAATAGATAAGGTATGACGTTCAATGTAAAAACAAAAAAAAAATTGCAAAACAGAAATGAGTCACCAATTAGTTTATTTGTAAATTACGATGAGTCCTTATCTCTCATATAATTATACAGAACTGTAAAAATAAAATTCCTATATCAATTTTTAAATTACTTTTTTACTAAATTGATGTACTTTTATCTCATTATTTTTTCACGTTCTCTCGAAATTCGATTTTGTTTGGAACCATTGAAAATGAAAAAATACATCTTTATATCCATTCAGGTATAATGGTGTCTCTTTATAAAGAAAAATATTCAAGTATACCATTTTACAAATTTTCGATCGAAATAGATGGGATATCAAACAATTTAGCTGTACTTTTGAAAACCTAAACAATATGATTTAGGAAGGGTATTGAATAGGAAAATCTACTTCTTCTAATCCACTGATATAATCAATATTTCCACGTAATTTGAAAATTTTGGAAAACAATAGGAGGATTAGCGAAAAGATTGATGAAATTAATGTTTTTTATGACCATTTCGCATTGAATATCATTTATTGTGAGATATTTGGCTCGTTTCAAACATACCAAAATTCTACAGTTAAATTAATGGGGTTTTTATGAACACGTGAATTCTATGATTTTTAAAAAAAAATTTTTTTTTTATAAATTTAAATTTGAAAAAACGTTTAATTTATTCAAAGAAAAAAATAATAAAAATTGGGCATGACATATTTGGGTTCAAAATAATTTTGAATTATATTATATTAAATTTTAAGTTATTTGATGAATAAACGAAGACTACGAGGGACGTTCAATAAATAATGTCATTAGCTCGATGACATACAACATAGAAATCATATGACATTAAGCTTGGCTTTCTCTCATTATTGAATCTTTAATGAATTGATAACAGCTTATGTGACCACTTTTCATTGCATTATTTCATTGTGGAAAGCTGGAAAACAAGGGCTATTCGAGACACTGCATTAAAAATGAATGGTCAAGAATCAGCAAACTAGAGTAAAATTGAACGCGTCATTGAAGCTGCTGTAAAACTTGTAACATATTGACTGAAATATGTGAAATTTACAGCAACCAATGTCTGTTTTATACGCATATGAACAGGTGGATTTCAATTAACAAAAATTATATAATGGGCATCAAAAATGGGTACAGTCCTTGTCAACAAGGACATACAACAACCAATGTATATCAGCGAAAATTCAACAAATTATCACTGATTATGCTTTATTGAATTTAAGACACATAGTAAATTTGATAGAAATCATTTTGGGGGTAGTTCACACTGTTTTAAAGAAACATTTGATAGTAAAAAAGTTTAGTACTCAAAGGTCACCCTATTTTTTTTTAAAAATGAGTGATATGAGTGAAAACGACAGCGTGTAGGAATATTTAAACAATTATTCTTTTTTTTTAAAATCAAAAATTGTACTTATTCACGTTTGTCTAAAATTCAAACAGATCATGAAACTTGAATCCATTTTGCTTTAAACCCTCAAAACAAATTAACAGTAAGATGCACTTGACAAACTGCAAAGGTCTAAGAAGAGCAAAGCTCTGCAAGAACACAAAAACAGTTTTATACGATATTTTTTTTAAATATTAGCGGTCTTGTTGTTCAAATTCATATTTGGGGAGGCAGTTCAATTTCTGGAGGAGTCTAGTAAGCAAAATATTTGCAAAAAATTCAAAGGTTTATGAGAGGAAGGAAACCGAATGAGGAATTCACTACATTAAATTTCTTCGTGACAACGTCCAAACCCACAGGCCATGAAGAGTAAAGGAGTTTTGGAGGTAAACAGAAAGTTAATGTTTTGTCACATCAACAATATTCGCAAGATCTTTCAACCTTTGACTTGTTTCATTTCCCAAACTTAGGAAAACACCTTTCAGAAAGAAAAAACAAGTACAGCAAATCATAGGATGTGCCATATTTTAGTATACGAAGCGTCATACTCAAAAATGTGTTCCAAAATCAATTAGAAATTCAATAAAAATGTTACGGACATGTGTTTTAATTAAAAGGGAATATTTTAGTTGAATCATTAAAGACGAAATCATAGAAAAGCTTTTTTTTATTCTTTCCGAGCCCCGATGACATAATTTATTGAACGTTCCTCGTAATATTGAAAAACATAAATATTTTACGAAAGCTTTCCTTATGCATTTGTTATGCAGTTAAACATCATAATCTAACAAACGGTAATCCTCAAACACCATTATTTCATTTTATAGACCGATCTCTTGCAAAATTTCTCTTGCATTTACACACTCTTCTCTCTTAATATTCTGTCACCTTAATCTTAAAAATATCACCCATCTCATCTCTTATTCCAACGGCTCTGGGACTTAGGAATAAAACAGGATGCACGGTGAAGGCCTGATGTCTCAAACACTGTATTAGGTGTAACATTTCACATCAATAATTGAGTGAAAATTATCGACATTAGATGATGATCCCATGCCCAACAAGCACGTTCCATGAAATATACAATTACTCTTCATAACTTTGCATCGACGTTTATCCAACTATATCCAAGCCTTTTGTCTTTGGGAAAAAGAGTGTTGGAAGCTTGTTCCTGGTCGTATGACTTTGAAACATGGTTTCGTTTTAGATGACGTTTTGCAAGAAGCAGAATTAGACACCCTCCCCCCCCCCTTTCCCGAGACCGGAATTGACAATCGATTTTTAGTTTGTCTTGGTGATCGTTTGGTAACGATTCTAGATTCAGTTAAACTTTTGAACTTCATCATATACATGTAATTATTTTCTAATTTTGAACATATTTTGGAATTTGTGACATGAATTTCTTAAATCGATGCTTTAGCAGTTAACTTGGCCTTGGAGAAGAACTTTCTGTTCATAACAACATATTAATTCTTAAGTCGGAAGTCCAAGTTCGATCAACATTGTAAAAGTGAAAGACAACCACCAAGCCATCAGCTTATTCTTATTTTTATTCATATTTAGCATCAATTAAAAAATCAAAATCAATCTAAGATGAGAAATAAACACAAATATAAAACTCTCGAAGATGGTTAACAATAGTAATAGGAACAGGAATTAAATGTACCTGTATGCATAAAGTAAGTTATGCTTCCACAGAAACACTGTTGGCCTTCATATAATAAGTTGATATACAATGTCATATATATCTTGTTTTGCAACATTAACATGATCAGAAGCAATTATTCACATCGTTTGTAACAATCAAATATATACTTAAATTCTAAAAATGCACGTATTAGACTGTAAACAATTTAAACACAGATGAGAGATTTTGACACCTGTATATCACAATATTAAAAAACAAAAAAATATAGGGAAAAAATGAGGTAACATGCTTAAACCATGAATATGAAATAATGTTTAACAAACAAAAAAATTAGTGCATAATAGTTGTCACTTCCATTTAATTTACAAACACGAAATACATAAATAATGCAAAAAAAATTAAGTATTTACAAATTTCCAGTTTGGATTATAGTCAAACTTACAACCATTTCTTCATACACATTCAGAAAATCGCATCCACTCCAAATACTTTATGAAATTTTATTTAGCTTTTAAAGCTAGAATTATAAAATAAATACCATACCATTCAAAAAGACATGTGTGTGTTCATATGAAAAATTAACACACGCAAAAAAAAAAATTGTGACAAAATATTCACTCATTCAAACACGTCATCTGCATACTTGCACTTCCTTTTATAATTACAATTTATTGCATTCTGTGTAATGAACGCAAAAAGCATGAAAAAAATTACTTATTTCAAACGTTACAATTAAAAACCCGTTATCAAATATTCATTCTCGATCGACATTCGTCTTATGAATGTTTAATATAACGTTCATTTTCAGGGAAATAAAGTGGTTTTAATTGATTGTTAAGGAAAGTTTGAATGATTGAGTTACTCTCAACTGAAATAAAACAATTTTTCTGAAGAATTCTGTTTTTTTATTAACAGTTATCTTTCAACAAGTTAATCCTCCAAAACTGAAACGATTTATTTTTTTTTTCACATCTGTTAAAATTGGCAGCATTTATCATTGCATAATTAAAGCAAAACGTCCGTTTAAAGAACTGTACCAGTAATGGCTGATGTCCGAACTCAAAATTAACAACATTTTCATGAAATCCATTGTAGTGTGCCTCTGGTTTTTTGTTTACGCTGTTATTTTGTCAGTGGAATGTATAGAATAGAAAAAAAACAAAGAAAATGATATATGCACAAGTCTACCTAAAGTTTAAAATGGCTTTCTTAAAGATCCACAGAAAAAGCAAGAATAAAAGGCAAATTTTTATTTTAAGGTACGATTCTCTGAATCGTCTGAACACCCCAGCTTTTATTCGTTCCTCGACTTTAATGTAGCTCTGTGCATGCAATAGAATAACGGCATTGTCACTATATACACTATAGTACATGGCCTTTTTTATGCCAAGCATAAAACTCAGCTCTTCTTTAAAATACATATCAATATCCTTGTAAACGTAGAATATGGACTAATTAATGTTAGTGTTTAAATTTCATAGAACAAATACATTCAAATATATATACAGCGGAGATGAAGTTCTTTGACCTTTTATACAGTATATCACAGGCAATTACTTTTTTACTCCCCCATAAACTATATAGAAGTGTAAACAAACTGATATAATTAGTCGCAGGGTTCGACATTGCAAAGCCATTTTTCCTCTCTGCGCCTGCGCACTTTAGTCCGGGCCTTTCTTAAACCAAACTCAAGATTTTTCTATCTGACATGCATGGTAGCTGCAATCCTTCTTTTAACAATCACTCTAGCTTCTTACTTTTCTAGGGCAATTACTGTAATATCTCAAGACCTTTCAATTGAAAATCATCTTTTCTTTTAAGACATTTTTTTTCAGTCTTTTGACAATAATGGTGCCTTTAACTTTGGTCTCCAGCATTTGAGCAATTTAAGCATATATATAATTATACAAATCAAAGACACGTACAAAAAATAAAAGAGGACAGCAACAAAAGAAGTGTGCCAGAATGTGCCCCGGAACCACCGTCGGGATCGTTTGCTAAAATTGACCCGGGCTGCGATGGCGTCCTGTAGATGGGCGGTGTCGTCTGCTTTGAGGGCGAAGGCGGGTTTGAAACCGAAGGAGTGCGATATGGTCCGGGTTCTGTCGCAATGTCAATCATTAAGGTACATACATTCTTGGGTTCTTCTAACACAATGAATGAGTTAATATGTGTATATTGGCCATTGATCAGTGAATTAAGACTGCCCTCGTTACAGTACTCAAGCCTGAGTTGAATTATTCTCCGCTTGTGTCCCTTTCCCATAAATGCCCAACAGTTGTAAGAACGATCAGAGAACGATGCCGTCACCACTAGAATGCTGCCATCTTTGAATTGTTCAGAAGACAGACACATGTGTTCCTTGTTTACTGGTTCTGTTTTGTTTATATCCACCATATTGAATTTGCCACTTAAACCATATTCGTAGTATGCAATGCAGTAATCCCTGGAATTAGAATCCCGAAGATAGATATGACCAGACTTGAATCCGAAGTCACTGGGCAGGTTGCAACTGGTGGTATAAATTTGGGCCCCATTTACCGCCACTGAAAACGGTTTCTTAAGCTGGTTGTCTAGGCAAGTTGTATGAATCATCTTATCCAACGGAAACTGTGGCCATTCAACTCTAGTTCCAAACTTGTACTGTAGCGTCATTTTTGATGTCTTTTCGTATTCAAAACATGTCATTCTAGGAAAACAACCATTTTCAAAAATATGGAGCAAAGCTAGTCTGTACACACTTTCTTTTGTGGAGTTGGCTCTCCCAACGCACTTAAAATTACCATCACCTGGCAAATGCAAGTTATATGTAGAAATATTCATGACAATTGGCTTTGATTTCAAATCGGTGTGCCAAGCCCCTTTCAAATCCTCTGGGAACGAACAGACGTTTGTTTCAGGTTGGCAGCCTCGACATGAATTGTGACAATATTTCTGATACTTGGAGCAAGCAAATTCTTGGGAGCAATAGTCAAACTCGTTTTCGCAGAGATTGGAAACTACCATCTTTTCGAATTCTAAATTCACCCTTTCTATCGTCTGCGAGTAGCTATCTCTGTCATTGACAACACATTTACCGTCACGGAAAATGGTGGCTCTTTTCAAATCCGACAAATTTCCTTCAAGTCTCATACACAATGGGAACCTTTGATCATTTGCTAAAACCACAAAGGTGTAATTATTTTCCGCTGATTTATCAGTCCATGATGCCAAACATCTTAGTTTCTCTTTCAGTTCGTGAACATCATCCAACTTACACTCTTTTATTCTAAAATCCAGAGTCACCCCGTCGCCATCCTCGCATTCGCTTTCCATTCGAGGAGAAATAACAGAAAATCCACACTTTAATTCCATCTTGTAAGTGATCTTTAAATTGTATCCTCCAGAAAAAGGACATTTTATAGACGGGTTGTCCTCTATAGGAAACTTGATAATGGGACGATTTTTCAGTATCATGTTTTGCTCATTACAAATTGAAAGTGTAAATTCTGACGGGTTAGATTCTCTTATCTGAACTACAGAGTCCGATCTTTTAAGAAATTGAATACAAGAATATGACGTCCGAACATTTACACCACCTTGTTTAGGAAGGTGGGCCACTAGGTAAATCCCTTTTTCACGGTTAATCATCTCATGACATCTTTTTTCGAAGCGTAGGTCATTTTGCCTTATATCGATATAATCTCCATTGAAGTACATAGTTTCGGAATCGTGAAGATCCGTTCCAGTGCGCCATAGCTTATCCCTTTCCAGAAAATCCGGAAACGTACAGTTTGGTTTTCTACTTTGGATGCTCACTAGTAACGACGGAAGACAAAGAAGAACAAGAGAAGAAAAGCACCGGTTGACGAACTTCCTCATGGTTCCGTTATTTCGTCAGTGTCTGAAAGAAAAATTGTCAAATGTTGTAAAAAGAAATGACCTATTTGTATAGCAAAAACAATATTTATTAATGTTTAAAGAGGTTAAAAATAAAAGCTCGAAAGCCTGTTGCGTTTTGAAACAAACTGGGAGAAACTTTTGACATTATGAAACCGATACTAGGACAGGAGAATGTACGTATCGCATTTCATGATATATCATGCTATTAATTGTCCCCCGCTTGAAAAGTGGGGGATATTAATTTGGGTTTGTCCGTCCGTCCGTCCGTCCGTCTTTCTGTCTGTCTGTAACGCTTTCGTTTCCACACGATATCTCGAGAACCCTTTGAGCTTTTGCAATGAAATTTAGCATAGCAACTCCCTATGGACTAAAGAAGACCCCTATTGATTTTGAGGTCAAAAGGTCAAAGGTCAAGGTCATAAATAAGCAAATTCTGTCTGTTAAAACACTTTCGTTTCCACACGATATCTCTAGAATCATTTGAGCTATTGCAATGAAATTTTATATAACAACTCCCTGTGGCCTAATGAAGACCCCTATTGATTTTGAGGTCAAAAGGTCAAAGTTCAAGGTCGTAAATTTATACATTCTGTCCGTGTGTAATACTATCATTTCCGGGCGATATTTCAAGAAGATTTTGGTCTTATGCAATGTAATTTTGTACCAAAACTCCCTAGGACGTCTCTCGCCCCTCTCAAAGTGCCCCGCCCCGTTTGTTTTATTAGTATTTATAGTATTACATGTCGCTATTTTTAGCGCAGGGAGAGTTATTGCGTATAAAACAGGTTCTCGGCGGACTTTATGTTCTTATTACATCTATTAGAACTGTTTAATAAAGGCTAAATAGATCATACACCATGGATTGTGTAAAATTTTGAGAATACCGAACATGAAAACATGAATATATACATGTATGTGACTTCAGTTCTGCATATACTTCACACCGTGAAAAGCGATTCCGTGGTCTGGTGGTTATGTCTCTCGCTTCAAGTGTGAGAGGTCCCGGGATCGAATCTCGGTCGATCCTTTCTTTTTTTTTTTTTTTTAAATACTTTTTTTTTTACTAAATGATAGTATTCAGCATGTGAAATGAAAAAATTATGAGGTTATAAAATCATCATAACAGTGTGATAAATATTCCATATAAAAAAATCTTCTATACACATAATAAAGAATAAGCAATCAAATCTTTATATGCATATTGACATATATGTATTTTATTTGCTTCAGTATACATGACAGTGTATACATTTAATAATTCTACAAATTCAGTCAGGGGGAGCCGACTTTTTCCCACAGCGGGGGACACGAATTCTCTGAATTAACTTGTTTTAATTTCAAACAGGACATAAATCAAAGAATCAATAAAGTAACTCCATACACGTATTTTTATAAATTCACATATTTGTTCCACAATTTCACACTCTGCATCCAACAAAAAAGTGTGGATTCACAAATCAGTAATTTTTCCTCTATCCTTTTTTCAAAGTTAACTTTAAATGTATTTTCAATAATGTCAAATAAAAGAGATTTTAAAAATTGTGTAGATTTATTAAATAAGCAGAGAAAGAAAAAAGGGCACTGCAAAGCGGATCATCCCCTCAAGAGCATATTTATAAATCAAGGCAAGATTTGACATCGATCCCGATGCAAACTACGTCACCCCGTTTCGCACAAAAGACAACTACCCCTATCTCTCCCGCACACATAACTCTTCCAACTGCGTTGCGATGGGATAAATATTATGAACATGACAGGAAATACACATTTTTACGTTATTTTAGTGATCTGATATTTGATATTTCAGTCTGATTAAAATCAGATCCTTTGATCCGCTCACTTGGATTGCTACACAAGGATCAAAAGAAAAACCATGGAGGGTCATCTCTTGGTGACCTTTCAATTATTCAATCAAAAGTTCGCTTCCGAGAATTTATAAGTATCTCGGAATTCAGTAACAGAAGTGAACGCCCAGATGATACACGAACGGAAAATCTTGACCTAGTTTCTGTAGCCTGCCAAGAGAACAACCACAGTCTTTTCTGTTTAGAAATATAATTTTTAAGCACTTGCTTTTGTTTTTTTTTCAGCTTTGTTTTGTACCAAACGATGAGATCTTCTCCACACCTACTTTCACCTCTACATTCATTTTCCCGAATGTCGCTGAAGTACGATCTCTCTGATTGGTCAAATTTTTTAATGAATATTTTTAATAGAAAGGTCAGCAGGAGATGACCCTGAATGGGCTTTCTTCAGATCTATGTTAGCGGATCAAAGGATCTGATTTTAATCAGATTGTTGATATTTCTAACCAAAACGAAAAAAATATAAACCTCTCTTTTGCAGTAAGTACCTAAATCAGTGCCAGGGCCACCGTACTGGCATCCAGAAATTAAAGATGATAAGTTAAGGATGGGTAATTGTGTTTTGTTTTTTGTTTCGTTTTTTTAAAACTTTTTAAGAATTCAGTGTCATTTTTTCCATGTAACTTTCGCATTCTTTTTAAATAGTTAATAATTAAGTTGTACCCGGTATACACATCTGCCAACACTACATCGGGTCCGTCCATAATGTTGTAAAATGATCTGTGTTTATATAAAATACAGTGTAGAATATTTCATTACCGTTCACCCTTGAAGCATTAATTTATATCCTAATGAAGCTGCGTTAAACATAAACCAGAAAATATGATAAATCAATAGGCGAAGAATATACGGAAATGAAATATAAATATAACAGTGTTTAGTCACCCCAAGCATTTCTCTTTTCTTTTGTATTTGATTATCTCTGCATCAAGGTTTCTCAATCAATCATAATTATGTGCATGTGTAATATTATCACAGTATCTTTAACCATGTAAAACTTGTATAAAATGTCGGACACAAAATAAGGGTTTATACCCCCAGAAGTTCGAATATCTGGGGCAAAATATTTTTACACTGTCTTTCCTTTTCTGTGTGAAATGTATAATACTAGTAATTGGCTTACTTCTGAAACGTATCAGGTACATTCTGAGTTTAAAATGCCTTTTGTGGCTATAATTGTTTTTTTTTTTTTTTTTTTTTTTTGCAACTTATATTATCTCAGATAAAAGCATGCTTGTCCATCATTAATATATATTTAAATAAGTACGTGATGACAGGCAGATAACATGTGTTAGTGTTCAAATATTGACATGTTGAATACTGTATATAGGAATAATATCAAACAGCGTCGTGGTTTCTACCAAGTGGTGCAGATACACAAGGCAATCATTAATCATAGATGATTTATGGTGCTTTGCAATGATAGAAAAATCTTTATGTCCTATGCATTGTAAAATGATCGAAGTAAATAGAAGAAACTTGAGAACTCATATGTATAAAAAATGTTTCTCTGAAAGCATGGATACCTATGATTTTTTATTTTTAAAATGCAATTGAAAATCAAAGAGCAAGAGCCATCTTATGCATAAAATGGCCCTGTACTTATATCAATTATTTAACTATCACCCTCTTTCCATTTTCATATATCAAAATAAAGTAGACACTTGGTGCTTTCATGTTCTATTATGAAATTTCGTTTTGAGAATCCAATTATTTGAAAACAGGCTTTGAGAAATTGCAATGTTCTTGAAATTTGCAGAAAATATGCGTTTTTGACTATCTTCAGCAAAGAAATAAAATATGAGCACAGCCCACGATCCAAAAAATAAAACATGTTGTTTGATCTTCAGAAATCGGCCTTTCATTATGTAGTGGCATATTTTGGATCAGAGCTTGTGCTCTATATGAAATATTGAAAAAACGCTTCAACTTTAGGTCATTTTCAAAGTAATTTACAGATTTTTTATTTTTAAAATGATAAATACAAACCTTGAAAATCTAAATTTCTAAATTGGAAAATGCAAATAGTATGTATTTTTATTTGCATTTCCTGAAAATTTATTTGAGATTTATTGATTTTCCCTACATTAAATGATTAAAACATTAAAGATGAAGTTTGAAGAATTATCGTGGATAAAAACACATTACTTAGAGAATTCACAGACATTTCTGTGAGCATTTTCAATTAGTCAATGCCTGATTTTCAGAACCTGAGGATCGGAGTACCCTAAATTGGTAATTGATAATTATCTTCCCGTGTAAAGACTAAACATAAAACTGAATTAATAGGTAAAATATAGGTCCTCATAGTTTTTTGTTTTTTGTTTGTTTGTTTGGTGCCTCTATATGAAACTAATTTTTGAAAACTTCATTTCAAAACTAGTTATCTACATGTCGTTTCTATTTTCAAGTTACATGTTATGTCTGGTTAGTCAAAAAAAAAATTTCTGAGATATTTATTTAAGATGAATTAAAATTTTTATTGATGAAAATGTTTCTGATGTTAGGTTGTGTTAGTAACTTAACAATCCTTGCAAGTAAAACAAATTAATAAAATTACTGAGCAAGAAATCTCCAATCTCAGCACGATTTGCATGCAAATACTTTAAAACGACTTAACAATGAAATTGATGGACACTAATGAATTGTATGGCTTTTTACATCTGGACCCGCTGCTATTTGTATTGATTAGAAAATCTGGGTAATTAGCAATCAAATAATTTCTATAGATTAATATAATATCCTTATACGGTGAAACAAAAAGTTTGTTTATCCGGAGAGCGAAGAATTGACTTTTGTTAATAGAACATGGAGCTCAAGAGGCTTGTTTAATATTTTGTAATCATAAAAAATACACTAGTACTTTGTACTTCATCGGTAATAAAACAGCAATACTGTACCACAAAAAAAATATTAGTCAAAATAGTGTATTATTTGAAAAAATCTAACTTATCTCAAGTAAGTGTCCATATATTTATATTCATCTTCCCGATATTAAAAAAAAGTGAACATGTATGCTCTGAGGACATTGCCAATACATTATCTCTTTTGTAAATGTCAACTCATCTTTTTGTTTCAGCAAGGAAGAGCATCCCCTGGTTTTTTAAATGCTACTTTTAGTATACCAACAAAATATGGACTTCTATTAAATACCAGTCTTACAGATGTGCGATAAACTGTCTGAGGATCAAAATTAAAATCCGCTGAGACACTTCACGGAATGGAGTCGGAGATAATTCAGATATCGAACCCGATCCCCTTTGGTCATTTCCATGAATAACGCGAGCATTGTGCTCTGTTCCGTATAGAGTATGGGACATTGAAACTAACAGTTAGGCCCAAATCATAGGATATAAAATGCAATTTGCTTTAATGGAGCAAAATGTCAAGATGCCCATGAGAAATATTTACGCTAACGATAGTGATCTTTCTCTTAGAAAGTCACGTGAGCAACCAACACTTCCCGCGCCACCAAGACGAGGCCCACTTTCTGCTGCGATAATATTTTTGGTTTTCTGATATGGATGTCTTTAATTGACCAGACAGCACTTTGAATTATAACGACTAAACTTTATTAGAAAAGCAATTCACAATTTACGGTGAAGGAATGTTAACTTTTAATTTCTTGAAATACGCAGCCTAACGGTTTGTGATAGAAGGTTCCGAGTTAAAGGACTTTTCCAATGTTCTAGACTTATAGATTCTAATTTTTGTAGTAAAAATCCGAGATTTCTTGAAGATCATTTTGTCTGAGGACGAGTTTCTCAAAAGTTATTACAACCTAATTTTAGCCGAAATAATTATTTCTTGTGTACGTTTTCTAGATTACTACAATACTGCTATTTCTTAACCTAAAAAAATTGCTTCTCTTGACGACAAATTGCAGACTTAGACATACCAATCTCTGCTTTATCTCTTATGTAAACTGTACGTAACAAGGTGGAGTGGGTTAAAACAATCGTCTTATTAATCGCTAATTATGAAAAATAAAATATACCCCGTCTTTTAGGCATAGACATTGATTTTGACTTTGTTTCAAGAAATGTTACACAGGGGGGAAGAAAATGAGAAATTGTACTCGGTGAATGATCCGATGAAGTCGTTAAAGACTTTTATTGCAGATGGCGTGCTTCAGGTCATCCCCAGTGGGAGCCAGGAAAACAATGACATGTAATTTTTGTATAAACAAATCTAGACAATTTTTTTTTCATTCAGTGGTTATAGCATTCCATTATTTTTTCTCCCCTCAGTGCTCGTGAAATTGAAAGTAAAAAAATTGCAGGGGGAGTTTAATTGGTTTTAGTAAGTGGTTCGTGGATTAAGATTCACCTTAGCGGCAAATCTCGTGATTATGGCGTTTGGACGTGATCTTGTTGTTAGCGACCGTGAATTCACAGCGCTCGCATCACCTTCACTTCCGCTCGCCATTCGGTCTGATTAGGGTTTTTCCAGTAAGCAAATAATGGAAATATACGAGCGCTTTATTTCCTTTGGTGATTGTTCATGACTGTCGATGAATCAAAAAACTCTTTTACAACATGAAAGTCATACGAAAACCCATTCTCAGTGGCAATAGTTAAAACTGTTTTATAAAATTTCATATCATTTTTTACTCAATAGCAAATACTAGTATTTTTATTTCAAAAAATATTCTAGGCATTTAAGTGCATGCTTTATTATCATTATTGTCTAATAAAATCAATATCATACACTTAAATGCTGGTAAATGTTTAGAACTTGTAATAAAGAATTTTTTCATATTAAAAAAATTCTATCCCTTTCAAGAAAGATAGTTGTGTTACAAATGTTTTCTGAAGGGGACGACATTGAATCATAAAAGTTTGTTTTCGGAAAAAAATAAACCGGTAAAACAAAAAACAACCAGGAAATTAAAGTTTTCTAAAAATAAGATTTAGCTGGGATCATCACTCTATACCAAAGAATTCAGTTTCACGCTGAAGAAAAAAATTATTAATAATTAAGGAATAAAACAGATTAACTTTTCTTATACACTGAGTAATACGATATATCAATATAAGAATTGATGAACATGAAGTATTTAACAACACTCAAGATTTTTGAAACAAGTTTTAATTTAATATCAAAGAGACCATGAGAGCAAAGTTTTTTTATGTAGCATTTTAAAAACGGATAAAACCCATCGATTTAATTTGGACTTTCTCCTCTTCATATATTTCAAAGCATCTTCACAGATTTCTTTATATTAAATCTTTCTTGGGCTTAAAAAAAAAAAAATTTTAACAAAAATATTTTCAGAAATTGTGAAAAGAAAAAAAAATGCTTATGCTTTCAATCAACTCTTACCTAGACTTGGTGCAATATCCTATTTCTAAAGTTCCAATTACGACAGAAAAGATCATTTTCACATATAAGAAACTTATCGTTATTTGATCCCAAATACTAAATCTTCATACATCACTACAGTTTCCGCGTCAAATACAGACACAGTCTAAGCTTTTAGCACTTTGTCTCTTTACCTTAACTAAACACAACTATCAATGCGCGCTCCTAATATTAACTATATAGACTGGAGATGGCCAATATAGGAATCTTCGATAATCGAATTGTCCGCCCAATTACTCTATTTTCCGGTTCGGCATTGTCGAAGTTCTATTGCATGTGTGGTCAGGTGGACTATTGGTCGTCTGATCTGGGGCATATGGCGATCGATGGCGAGAAAACGGTGATATATTATTTAATATTAAACAATACTAATCAATTATAATTGCACCTGTAGACGTCTCCTTGTCTATATTTCATTACATTCACTTTCCTTTTATGAATTTTGCATCAACATTTCGCTGAATTGATAAATATATTCCCTTTTTTAAAATGCAAAAAGTTCACGAATTCTAATTTATTTGTTCTTGTACGAGAAGGAAAAGCGGTAAAAGTGCGTAAAATTGTGTAATTTTCTCCGGCGGATGCGGTAATTAAAAATTAATGCTGTCATATTACCCGCTTGCTGTTAACAAATGTGGTGTAAATTGAGACAAATTCTCTACGGGTGTTTCACATAACTGTTGTGCAGAACTGATGCATGTAAACTTTTATCTTCTCTGAAATGTTTATATTTTCAAATATTAATCTTTTATAAGTTTCAGTCATATCTGAACTACGATCAGAAATACCATCAGACTAAATCTCTTTTATCTTTAAATTTCAATTGTTTAGAAAATAACATTTTCATTATCGCATGCTCCAGTGGATCCTAATTCAGAGAACCTACGGGGACGCAAATTTAAATTTAGTTCATGGATTTAAAGGCAGTCTGGAGAAAATAATAGATGCATTTAACCGTATTGTTCTGGGACAATAAAGTATATAAAATGTCAAATTCTTATTTATTTCGCTATTTACGTATTTCTAAAAAAATTTGTTTTTTTTCTTGATATTTATCATTTTACTTGGATAAATGAAAAAAATTAAAAGATGAAGAATTATATGGTAGAGCATCTACTTTCTTTGAAGAAAGAAACTGTCACGTTGAAGATGAGAAAAAAACTAGAGCTTTAGAAAAAGTTATTTAAGCTTAAGAAAGAGTGAGATATCTATTATGAATATGTTCAGAAACAATAAATTGAAAATGTTTCTCAGTAAGTTCCTAACGAATGTTGAGAAGATAAAATAAGACAGGCAGACGGACAGGTACTAGTAGAATGCTGTATGTTATCCGAAGTAAAACTTTAGAAATGCAATTTTTCTCCACATTAAACATTTAATTTTTTATGGTGTTCTAGGAACTGGTGCTCACTGAACAAAGGTTAATTCGAAATTTCTCTTCCTAGATTATAGCACGTAAAAATGCTTATCACCACCGAAAACCACCATGTAATAACATTTACACTGTATAGGCAAATTTTTAAAGGGGAAAGTGGTAGCTTCAGAGAAATTTAATTCATGAATACCATCATCAGTTCTCGTATATCTCTCATTTCTAGTTTTTGTTGAAATACCTTTTTTTAAAACTAAATTGGTTTATTATTAAAATATTTCATAGATTGAGTTTTATTTGAAAAAAGTTTTAATCGCTTTTCGTTTATAATTGCGTCAATATTTTTTTTATGGCGAATATCTTTGTAATTTGAACATCACTGTGTAATGAGGAACAAACACTATTGGGTTATAGACAATGTTTCATATCAGTTCAATATTTCCGTTTAATGCAAACACACTTTGAGACATAAATCTTTTAATAATCATCGCAAATTGATGGCATTATATAATTTTACGTATAGATTTTTTTCAAGCATTGTTTGCATTAAAAGCAAGAAGCCGTTTGTTTCTTTTAGATAAATTTTTTTTTTTCCTCAGAAATTAATCGTAGCTATTTTAATTGATTACAAGTAAGCAAAATAATGTATATATTTAAAGTTATCCCACTCTATGATTTGCGGACTAGGTTTCCTTTTTTTCTTTCTTTTTTTTTTTTTTTTTTTAAAAAAGAGTTTTTCTTTATATTCTACCCCCATTGGCATCATTATGTTACCTTGATTTTTGTCCCCCGCTTTCGCGAAAGCGAGGGGACATTAAATCTCATTCGTCTGTCTGTCTGTCCGTCACAAAAACTTTAACCTTGACCATGCATAACTTTAGATTTAGTGAAGCTATGACTTTCATATTTCACATGTGTATTCCTTGTGACAAGACCTTTCTTTGGGTACCACCAAATTTGACCTTTTGACCTTGACCTTGGATTTTGACATACTTTTACTAAAAAATTCCCCCATAACTTTTGAATAGTAGGTACTAGGCATCATATTTCACTTTTATTGTTCGTGGTATTTTTGGATAACAACAACCTTGACCTTTTGACCTTGACCTTGGAGATCATACTTATGAAAAAACTACAAAATGAACATAAACCTTGTGGACCATTGATTGGATACCATTAACTTTTACCCTGAGACCTTGACCTTGGAGTTTTAACTACTTTTTAAAAACTTTAACCTTGGTCAAAAAACAGTGGATACTAGGCCTTTTATATTTCACATTTTAATTCCTTGTAGCAAGACATTTCATTGGATACCAACAACCTTCACCTTTTGACTTTGACCTTGGAGATTTACGTACTTATGAAAAAACTTTAACTTTAATGACCATAACTTTTGAACGGTGAGGGCTAGGGCTTTCGTACTTCACAAAAAATCAACTTCAATGTTACTTTATAAAAAAAAATGACATATGATAAGATGTTCATATTACACACAATATGTTATAAAAAATAACATATCACCCACAAAGACACCGAAAGCGGGGGACCCCAATTCTTTGAATTTGCTTGTATCCCCTCGATTATCATCGTACAAAATGAACATAAACTATGGTTTGCGACAAGAATAATATCAAAAACGTGGGAAATCTTAAAGATGTTTTAAAAGTCTTAGATTTCTCTTATTAATTAAGCCATTTTTAGCTCACCTCAACGAAATTGGGGGAGCTTATGTAATACCCTCGGCGTCGGTGTCGGCGTCCCAGGTTAAGGTTAAGTTTTTTGGAGCAGTTTTCTTTTTAAGTACTTCTATGTCCTATATTGCTTAGACATGTATGGAAGATATTGTACCAGTCAAAGTTTCAGATGCTGCAATTTCAGCAAAGGAATGACCAGGTTTATGTTTTTGGAGCAGGTTAAAATTTTTGGTGCAGTTTTTGGTGTAGGTATCATTTCCAAGGAACTATAAGCCCTATGTTGACCAAACTTGCACGGATGATACATCTAAGGAAGTAAACTACCAGACTGGCTTTGGATGCTGAATCTGACCTACATTTTCCGGTTGAGTGAACAGGTTGATGTTTTTTGGTGCAGGTCTCATTTCCAAGTAACTGTAAGCCCTATGTTGACCAAACTTGCATGGATGATACATCTAAGGATGCACATTACCAATCTTGCTTCGGATGCTGAATCTGACCTTCACTTTCTGGTTGAGTGAACAGGTTAAAGTTTTTGGCGGAGGTTTCATTTCCAAGATACTATGAGCCCTATACTGACCAAACTTGCATGAATGGTACATCTTAGAATGCATACTACCAAACTTGCTTCGGATGCTGGATCTGACTTACATTTTTGTCTGGATGAGTGAAGAGATTAAATTTTTATGCAGGTTTCATTTCTAAGTAACTATTAGCTCTATGTTGTGCAAACTTGCATGGATGATACATCTTAAGATGCACACTAATGGACTTGCTCCAGATGCTGAATTCGACATACATTTTCCAGATAATGGACCAGGTAAAAGTTATGGGTGCAGGTCTATTACCAAGAAACTATAAGGCTTATATAAATCAAACTTGCCCAAATGATGCATCAAGGGATGAGAATTCTCAAACTTGCTTCAGATGCTGGATTTTAATCACATTTTCGTGATGAAGAACTAGTTTGAAGTTTTTATATAGGTCTATTCCAAAGTATCAGATCAAAATTGCATAAATTTTGCATTTTTGGATGTACACTTTTTGTTGGGTAATTGTGTGACTTTGCCTCACTTAAAGACAACATTCGTTGAGGTGAGCTCTGTAATCTCTGCTTACCTATGTTTATTACTGCTATCCAATCCTAAAAGAAAACTCATGTCTCAAAATACAAACTCATTCAATAATAATTTAAAATTTGGAAGGTTGACTTAGATCGTTAAGTGCATTTTCTTTTTGCACGGATACAGCTAAGAGAATTTAGATTGACAAAAAGTTTTCATTACAGAGGCCAAGGGAAACCGAGGAATTCCTCAGGAAAACCAGTAATTTGATGAAAGTCTGCTGTCGGTTTATATTACGGAATCTTATTCAACATATAACGAGAATAATTTTTTTTATAACCTTAAAAGGAAATTAGAGTCTTTTGGCAAAGGCTTCATAATTTAATTGGAAGACAACTTTTTTTATGCATCCATTTCAGAGAAAAAAATTTCCTCGATTTTTTTCTTTAAGGGAGATACATGTATTTCATATCGCAAAATAACTCATTTGCAAAACAAAAACATTCTGAAAAAAATATTTAAGTGGGTAATGATGGGGATTTCATACTCTTTTTTAAATTTTGATTAAAACGTAGAGTTGAATGTTATTTTGACACAGTAAATTTCAAACGTCCATTCGAATATAAATCAGGAACAGGGTAAACAAGAGCCACTAAAGCAACAGGGGTGGGATTAGGTGCCATGGAGAAATGAGTATCCCCTGCCGACCTGCCACACCCGCGGTGTGCTTTTTATCATGATCGTGAAATAACGGGAAAATCCGTCGAGAATTCAGTGAAAAAATATTTTTATGGTCTACCAATAAGCTCAATCAAGGAGTATGTGGTTCCATGGTAACAAATACTATAAGAAACTTTTCGTGACTCTCCCTGACGCTTTACCGAAGATTATGCATCAAAATGGAAGAACATGACATATTCCTCATACCGTACAGAGCAGTATTACACTGCGCTATGCAAATAGAAACGGCAACGTGTGAATTGTATCTCCCTTACAAACAAAATATTGCCTCAGGGGGGTACAAATTGAATAAAAATTGATCTTTGATTTTTCATGGCATGCAGCGGCGGAAATAAATTTATATAACACAACTATAAAATAGCATCAATTGTGATCGATGAGCCCACATAAAGAAGATCCACGATTATCAAGATCAACATTTTCCCTCCCTAAAATCAAACGTTCGATCTGTCATTAACTTTGAATGAAGTGATTCCATATTTTAAAAGATGCTTATTCAATTGTCTTTGTTTTTTATACGATAGCTATTTGAAAGTTGATGGTAAATGATATAAATCATTTTTCTTCGTTGACAGATTTCAAATACTTAACTTTTTAGAATGTGTTCTTTAAATAAATCAATGTTTTCTCAAAGCTGGTATTTTTTTTTAAAGTGACCGAAATTTGTAGCTTCGAAGAACGTGTAAATGCATCCACATGGATATCAATTCTGATAGTAGGTCATTTTCAGTTGGTCAACATTATTAGAATTTGATCATCAAATAAGTATTGAAGAAATCATCATAATATATTACATGTATATTATTTCCACATAACCTTGAGAGAAGCACTTCAAACGATTTGAGTCGCCACCGTGACGCAGTTGGTAGAGTGTCTGCTCTCGAGTCGCGAAGTAAGAAGCATATCCTTACGTCGCAGGTTCAAACCCACTGTAGAACGTGGAGAACGGTCCCTCGGATGAGATCGTATAAACCAAGGCCCCTTGTCACACTAGACGCTGGCACGAAAAAGATCCTTCCGTACTCAATGACCCTGAGAGTTGAGTATAGGTCAAATTTGAAGTTCTCCAACGGCAAGTGGTGACCTCATCATCTGAGTGAAAAAGTCTAGAGAGGGACGTTAAACAACAACAACAACGAAAACGTAGACAAGTACATGTAAGAGGAAAAAGTTCTGGACGTATTTCTGCACAAGCTTTAAAATGCACTTCAAAAGTTTTGAATAGTACCTTGTAAAAGTAGGGATGTCATGGATTACGTTTGTTTTTGCTTGAAAATTATTTTGTCTGATATAAAATCTGACAAATTGATTTTCAAGCTTTTTTTCCTACTAATGTAAGATTTAATTGTTTTCTCTTTCAGTTGCATTAATTATGTATTTGCAAATGATAAAAATTTAATTGAAAAGATAAGAAACGTAAATTAAATGAAAAACCAAAGCACATATTCTTGAGAAACAACAGCTTATGTGATGATACTGGCTTCCCTCGGGAGGAAAACACATCTGAATAATTAAAGTTTATGGTAGAGCTTTTTTTCTTGGTTTGATAAAAAAAAAATTACAAACAAGAAAATCTGATGAACGGCATTTAGAGGGATATAGTAATATAGAATTCATATTGATTTCTATCATAAGTCACTGTTGTGTTAAACATTAATAATTTAGTTCTCTATAGTCCTGGAGGACAATTGTTAATGAAGGGTCTAGCAAAAACAATTCACTGTGGGGTACATAAGTGCACATACCACGATACACTTCGGCTCCGTATGCTTTAAGAGGTATATATAAGAGCAAATTACACTTAATATAGTCCCCTAGGATATTGTTAGGCTATTTACAAGAGACTTTTTCCATATTCAAGTACTGAGTACTCGTCTTTGATTTTGAGTGGCTATGAGCAGCATGGCATCCAAACTGTAACTTAAATATGAAAAATTAAACTAAAAGTTTTATAGTGTATTTACGTCGAAAAGCAAACATCTACGTTGTATAAATTAAATTTTGTAAACTGTGAATAAATTTTCGTATTCACCTGATGCGTAAGAATATCATTCATACAAAACCAATCATCTCCACCAGGGGGTGCGAAAAGTAAGTGCTTGCGAGAGTGCCCTCTAGTGAGAGATTGTTTCGAAACTTTTATTTAGAGTGAAGATTACTTGATTTTTTTTGGTGTTTCGAGCAAGTCTAACTTCTGCACTAGTTATTTTAATATTTGTTATCCTCTTGTAACGGAGTTGGACCCAAAAGTAACACAATTGTGTTTTCGTTTGTCGGTGAGTGGGTTAGCGCTGCGCGAAAGGTAAATGACGAAATTTTTACATCGGGATCGATATGCTCTTTGCGAGGGGATCCTCCATCTTATGATGCCCTTGTTAATTATATAACTGACTGATCTGCGCACTCTATGCAACTACTTGCAAGTTACAAGGCACCAAATTAAAATCTAAACATGCAAATCGTAACTCATTGAACTATGATAAAGCAATGGCTGCATCAAGTTTCCATATATTCCAGGTACATCTAGACATTTTTTGCGCTCTGTGGTGCATTTTGTTCTCGAAGGTATTGCAATGATACAAAACCTCTAATTACGGGATATTTGAGAGGTTGGATGGCTGTGTCAATATTTAGTGAGACAATGAAAACGAAGCTTATGTTGGGAAAATCCATACCTACACAAAAGATGGTCAAAAGGGGTAGAGGCTTTTCAGAGTTCAGGTGCGTTAATGAAGGCGCACGAATTTAAACATTTCTAGGTGTCCGATCAATGGGAATAGTGATAATTTGATGTCTTTCAATATTTGCAGGTCAATTTGGACAATTTCAATATTTTTCTTTCCCTTGTAAAAATAGTTATTAATGATCTTTTATTAAGGTTGATGGGATTACGAGGCGAAACAGATAAATGTTTTGTATTTGATTGGACAGGCGTGATGTGTAATTGACATACTTGTCATAAAGCCGTTTTAGACAAACGTTCAATGATTTTTGCAAAGCATGATTCCTTATTTTATCACCGTCATTTTTCAGACGATTAGATTAAATTTTTTTTTCTTTGGGTAAAAAAAAATCTTTAAAATGAAATCTTTCTTACCCAACTTTGGAATGGATGGTTGGGTCGGTTGATGAGAGTCAGGCTTAAAGTTGAGTAAGAATTAAAGAACTTGTACCTTTCAAAGACTAAATTTACCAGTACATAACACAGAAACATTCGCCAACTATAAAAACCTATGGTTTGTGGATGTCGTAAAATACTCGAACAGTTTGTTTAGCACATCCTCTACTAAAAAAAAAAGCTACATTTAGAAAATAATATCTAAATTAATATTTTGTTTCAATTTGCATTTTAAACGTGGATACTTGATTTTAAGGGCATATCATATCAAAAATATTCGAGGCCTAATGTAACGACATCATTGATGCTTTAGTACACTAATCAGTTATGCAAATTACTTCCTTTCGAGTTCAATAAAACATTTTCTATGAAAGTTCACGGTTAACGCTAACCTAGTTAAGTCGGCCTACTGAGAATTGTGAGCCGATATCAAAAGCATGGGAGTGGTGGATGTCCATTAGTTGTTATCATGGACAAAGCCCTCTCGACATTACAAAAGGAATGGGGTCTAGAAGTTAAATTTCTGAATTTCCTGTAGACTCTAAACTTTAATGGTACGTATTTACAGGTGTATCTTTTCAAAAATGCAATATTTAGAATTCCTGTATACAAGTATTTTTCGACAATTGAATATAAATATCTACATGTATTTTTAAATTTACTTTCTGCCAGACCAATTTATGTACGCTTTCAAGAATTTAGAAACGGTCCAAGTTCCAAAGTCTAACATAAAATAGCTTTACTCAAATTAACACAACCTATTAAGAAAACAATTTATATGATCGTCCCCAAACCAACTTAGTAGTGTCTATAACATTATATATATTGTACACTGAAGCTCTCAATCGCCTTATTTTGAACACAAAACGTTAAAAGGGAACATGAAATTGAAACAAATTGAACTAAAAAGGATTATGTTTCTTAAAACGTCTTTTTCTTTTCTAGTTTCCTCATTCAACAACATAGATAATTCCTATTGATTGTACCGAACTGTTTCACTCACTTTTTCTGTCAAAGATTGTTCAAAATATCTCCCAACCCGTGAGAAAGCTCATTGAAACAGTAGGCCCAAAACAGTGTCAGCTGCAGGAAATTTCTGAGGTAACTTAATAAACAAAACCGGTAAAGTGCGCCCAAGGGAAATCCGAAGGCTACAATTGGTCTGTTATAGATTCCAGATGTAGACTTGGTAAGAAAATAAGACGAAGCCAAGCACACGTAGCAATAAAGTTAATGGTCATCACATCCGGCTTATGTTCCATTTTTTAAGACAAAAATTTGTCACCTGCAGGTAATTACATTACTCTCAATTTTAACAAGACTATAGTCTGAAAAGACGAATGTAATAACATAATACTAAATCATGACGTGCATTTGCAACTTTCAGTCTTATTCTTTCAAGGTAAACTGTGAAAATAGATTAAGAAAAAACTGAAAGAAACGTCAAAGTGTTTCAAATTCTGTATAGCCCATTTCTGAAACCAATACATGCATCAGTGAACAAGTTTATTTATTCAGTGGCCACAAGAAACAGACATAATTATGTAAGATTTCAATAATATTTATGTTGAAATTACTGCGAAAAGAGTAAAAAGCATATTCTGTGGCTTCATTCGTAAATGACAGGTTTTCCGTTAATTCCAGTAAAGAATGAGAATATTGTGAACAGCACAAAAATCAATGAACCTGGGAAACCCAACATATAGGTTCAAGTACCCAGGAGAGGTTAGCATTCTTTGTACTAGAATCAAACCTGCACCCTGTGTCTTGATACATTAAGTTCAAAGGGTATGGCAATTCGTATAGTGACTGTCAAAATTGAAATGAAAAACGATACATTAAAAATTGCTGCGAATTGAAATTTGAGAAATGCTGTCTTCAAAAAGACAATTGAAAACCCTGTAGAATCAGCTTATTTGTCTGTATGCGTCATTTTAAAAGAAAAAAAAAGTTCATTATCGTCACATGCTTTTGAGTATCGAATCATTTGGGAGACATAGACATTACATTTCTGAAGGTGATTGTGGAACATGATACATAAATAGGCAGAATGGACGATAGAAAAATGAAAGTTATCTCATTTGTCATATAGCCAGTCGGCTATTAACATCTGTTGTCAGTAAAACATCCAAGTCTAAGGCAGAACCGTTAAACAGAACATAACAAGCACAAATTTGTAAGAATAAGCTCCAGTAAAATTTACTGGTAAATGCAGATTTAATTATTACACTGAATAAAAAAAGTATGGGTCAGTCAGACAGATGTAATGTTTTAATGTTTCTTTCATAATGAAGTGAAATGACAAGGATATAAGCATAAAAACCCTTTTCTTGGTCTAAATCAAGAAAACAAAAATGTTCTAACAAGCCATAATACAGCGAAGTACCAGTATAAAGTAAAGCAAAAAAAAATATATAATATATATTACATGTAGCAGATAAATTAACTCTTGATTATTCAGTGTCTAATCTGATGAAAAAGGGAAAACATAAATATTTTCACGAAGTATATTACTTGTAGCAAGTTCATATTCTTTTAAATGCCTAAAATTAATATCTATATTCAAGTAGCATGCAAAAAAAAAGGAAAAATGTGAGAAGATGAAATACATTTTATCTAAGTCAAATACGACTTACCTTCTGTTTATGAACAGATTTCCTTTATAACAATTTTACGGTTTGTGTTTTGATACAAAAAAAAATATCGAAATACATAAATACGTCCACTGTAGTCTTCGGGAAAGGTTGAATTATGTATGGCAGGATAGAGGGCTTTTAACACCCTTTTCCCTACAGTATCACCTTATTACAAAAGCCATCGTATTTCCCTGTGCGAAAAGTAAGATGGTAGATTTTGTGTTCTTATGCTTCTTATGGCCTAGTAATCAAATTTTTCCATCAAAACTCTCTAGAAGTGTTTGAGCTAATGACGGAATGATGGGGAGTCGTCAGAAACCCTTGTCTTTAATGAAATGTAAGATTATATGGTTGATACGAGTGAATTATGTCAAGATCGCATAGACGTCGCTCTAATAACTGCGGATTCTGTGAATATGGTCTAGCAATCAGCAGAGAAATGCATTTGGACGCTAACGGTGAGGAGGGAAATCACTATTGGATGTTTATCCCCCCACAATTTATAAGAGAATGATTAAGGTTTTTGTTTCCATAAAACTATCGCTTACGCTTGAATGGAAACTCCCTCCTCACTTAGTGATAACAACGTGTAAATCTTGTCATAAATTACTGGCATAAAACATTAATGGATTTGGAATTTTGTTTTAAAAAGCACTACATAGATATATTGAAAGGACTTTGGCATATAATGTAATCTAGTGAGTTTGTTGACCGAATTACGATTAGTTCGAGTCCCTTAAATATTCAACAATCATGGAGTAAGGGAGATGATCCTTACGTCGCGGGTTCGAATCCCACGGTAGGACGTGAAGACAGGTCCTTCGGTTGAGACCGTATAAAGAGATTTCCGTGTCGCAGTACATGTAGGTGCTGGCACGAAAAAGATCTCTCACTACTCCATGGCCGTAAGAGCCGAGAATATGTCAGAATTTGTAGCCCTCCACCTGCAAGTGGTGGCGTCTCCATGTGAGTGAAAATTCTCGAAAGAGACATTAAACAGCAAAATATCAGTCAAACAATCGATATATCAAATTGCTGTTTATTGTATCATTTGATAAGGCTATTACATTCTACAATGTCCCACACTTCTACATTGCTAAACAAAAGCAACTTGGCCTAGTGGTTTATGTACAATGTAAACTTGTCTTTTCTCAGAGATTGTCGTAGATTCTAGAACCTTTTTTTTTTACCAACATATAGAAAAATACGTGTTTCTAAATATATTCTAGTACTTGCCGTTTGGAAGGGAGATGGTTGGGACATGTGATAAGAATGTCCAAAACAGCTCTAGAATGGACACTATCTGGAACGAGGAAGCGAGGTACACCACGGACTACATGGAGAAGAATCATAACATCAGAGGAAATGGGCTACTCGTGGGGTCAGAGGAAGATGGAGACAGCTTGTGGGAGCGTTATGTCCCATCGGGGACGAACAGGATAAGTAAGAAGTAAGCAAGTTTGGAATGGAGCACTTGGTGTAATAAAGTTTTCGAGAAAAAAAAATAAAGCAGAGTCGACATGGGACTCCTCCATGGCACTTGTTCACAACTGTGGGGAAGTAAGAGGCCCGCTCTGATCCCGATTTTTATTGTTTCATTTAACTGTTGAGATTCATTGTTGTTGAAATGTTCGTTATTTCCATATTTCATTAAATATGACGATCTATCAATGTACATTGTATAATCAGACACATCCTTACAAAGCCTGCGGTCCTGAGTCAACGGTGTTGACATTGCAGCATAAGGATGAATTAGACATAACAGATAATAAGCTATTGGTATACATGTACATATACAATTACTTGTATTAATTATTGCTCATTTTGAAAACAAAAAAAATAAATTGTCGGAAGTAGGTTATTAATATCATAGTTATACGTTTTATAGCTTGATCATCTGAGTTTCATATGTATCATATTTAGACATTGAGAACCAATATTAGTCAACTCTCTTGTCTTTAAAACTCACCATAAAGCAAATCATCGGCAGTGGACTTTTCATCATCCATATGCAGACTCTTCTTGAAAATAGCCAGGCTTTGGTATAAGGTACGATAATTCAATTGTTGTGTGACTGATGGAACGCAGTAAAGTCAGTTTCTAAACGGTATTTCTCAAGGGGGTCGTCTCATTTCAACCACATCTACATGAATATTTCCCAAATTTCCGAATAATCCGTGAAAGGAAAATCATGTATGAAGCCCCAAACAATCAATATATGATGTTTTTCTATGAATTTGATACCGACCGGTCTTTGATGCAAACTTGATGAAACAAACCTCAAATTTGTTATGACAGTTAATTCTTCATAAATCGACAATACTTGGCAAATACGTACCCAATTTCATCACTTATTTGGCACTGTGGAATTGAATCATCGTTCTTGGGGAATTCACAGTACAAATATGCACTCCTAATTTATTCGTCATGATTTTTATCTCTGTTCGTATTATTGCGGACAGTTAACCATACCGATATGTTCCACAATCCTAACTTGTAGAAAAAAATTATTTGATGTTAATATCAGACTGTAAAACATATACCGTTTAATTATTCTTAAAAATCTTAAAATAGGCTATTGGATACAAAATTACAAATATATGCACGAAGTATACTGTTCAATAAAAAAAAAATATATGCTTCGATCTACCTTTAACACAGCTCACTTTTAATTATAATAAATTGCCTCAGAATTATTTTATTCAATTTTAAATTTTTAATTGAAATCGATAATTGAAGATAGCATACATATATGGTTTAGGAGTATAGAGAATATGGAATGTGAATGTAAACATGCATGTGTTTCATTTGTAGGCAGGTTACAGGTCCAAAGATAAGTCTATCAATGCTCTTGTCTTTAATCGCATTCATATATGCCATATTATGGTGTAAGCTATCAACCGTTCTAGGAATTGTAACGTTGATACCTTAGCCATCCCTAAGAATAATCTTCATACACGAAGAGTAATTTCCGTGACAAAAATAATTAGCTAGCGCTTAAGTTCTCATTAGCTTGCTAGTATTTAAGGTATACCGGGTAATATTACGTGGATCGATCAATTCCATGGTTCCAAGTTCCCCTTTGCCAGCAACTCAAAACCCTGAAGTGTCAAAGATGTCCTCGCGATTCCAAACGTATGGATGTTAATTTCAAATGACTTCCTTTGATCTGGATCATTGAGATGTTTTGATAAATAAATCATGTACAACTTCCTTCTTTACCAGTCTTCTTGAATTGTTATTTTTTCTCTCTTTGAATGAGATTGAATGAATGTTGGCTTGTAATCAAACTGACTAGAAATGACTTCTATGGTTTTAATTTTGATTGTCGATATTTCGCTATATGTGTAGGAATTTTAATTTCTATTCAATTGACCTGTAGAATGTCTCAGGGAATGTTTGAAAATACTAGTACTTGACAATTTTGAATCGAATCAAGAAGCATAAGTGAATCTGTTTAAGACAAAAAAGAAATACAAAATTAGGAAAATCACAAGGAGTGTGTTCTTTGCCGAAGAAATTAATTAGGTTGCTGGACCTCAAATTGCAAAGTAGTTCAAAATAAAAGAAAAATTCAAACACAATAATATTATTTCGTTTTTAAAAGTCTCATAAATATTTTACAAAAGGAAAAGGTTACACTTTCTGTTATTCAAAGACACTTTTATAATACGAAAATGCGGCATAGATTTTTTTTTACGAAACTTTCGTTGAGCTATTGACTTAGGGTGCGTTCAAAAGGATGACTCAGAAATAGAATGTTTTGCTTCACATGGATCTAAGCTTGAATAAACATGTTATCTATTTCCCTTCCCAAACACTTCTTAATAAAGTTTATATTAAAAATAAGACCCATGTGATTAAGAGTACATGAGAAGCAATGATTTTCGGAACTCTTTTTACATTATTATAACTGTCAGAAACCCTCCGATGGAGAAGTTTACAGCTAGAAAAAACAATATTTGCACAGATACAACGATTTAGTTTTTATAATAGAGACGACGTTGACTTGCTAATGTCATCTTTCATTTAGAATTATGAGGCCCCAGGGTAGTTCCCAATTCAGATATTCAATTTGTCGGCCGACAGTTCCGGCTCTTGTTCCTGTCCGATGTTGGAGCGATTAGTCATCGGACTCGGTAACAAATTCAGCATGTCAGTTCCTCATTGTTTCGGGAGGATATATGCCTTCAATGTGACCTTATCATATTCCAAATCCATTATAAAGAAATTTCCTCTCAGACTTTCATTTCTATTTGCAAAGACTGTGCGATTTCTTTAAATCCATTTCATTGCGATGTCAACACATTTCTGATGAAATGGGGGAGAATAAATCAAAAGTTAACATTTCTAATTAAATTGAATATTACAGGAAAATTTTTCATGGACAGAAATATACATGATTTTTGAAGGGATAAAAAAAGATAAAATCAATGAAAATGTCTTTCTTTAAAGGCGTTTTCCTTCCTTAAAACATATTTAAAGATGTTAATATATCTATGGAGTCATAATCTGATAAGATATATATTGTAAAATGTGAAAAAGCTTTTCTATAAAATGACTTTTTCGCATTTTACACCATTCCTTAATTCAGGAACAGAAAATATTCTGTTTTTGAGAGATTATGTTAAATGAAAGCGCCATCTTTTATATAAAAAAAAAAATCCTGAATAAGATATTTGAAAGAAATTGATTTTCGATTATGAATGATCAAAAAACACAGGAATTATACATCTGGAATAAAAGGAATAAAAAAACCCTTCTAATGATTCCTAAAACTCACGCTGTGAGAGTCACAAAAGAAAAGTGTAAGTGAAACAGAGGAATTTATTTGTTTCCTTTTAATTCGATAGAATGCTTAATGTGTTGTTTATCGATTAGACAATTTAGATATCCGGATAATCACATAAATGTAGACAAGTGATGAAATTTAGTTTTCCCCCGGGAGAAGAAGAAATGAAATAATTCATTTCCAATATGCTGAATTACGATAAACAAAAGACAACAGAGAATGCAAGTGATGACGTAAAGATGTGTGTGTTTTTCCCTTTTTCCGATCGTGTTCAAAATTCTATTTTGGAGGAAAAAATGTATTGTTAGACAAATCAATATTTCGTAAGAGAAATGTATTTTATGACATTATTCTATTCCTATATTTTTAATTACTGTTAAAGTTATGGCTTATAATGATTAAACACATTTAATCCCTTTAAAACACTGACGAAATCTTTTAGTTAAATGTTGCATAGATTGAATATACATGTATTGCATTGGTAAATATTTCTGAACCATATTCCTACACTTGACATTTTCTTGGTTATATTTTGGAGCTAAAATCAGAAATATGTAATTAAATAACGATTTGTTCCAAAACAATATAACTGGCAAAGTCATATTTTTGGTCGAGGCACACATTATTTTCTAAAGGAAAAATAGAAACCCGAAAAATCAACTCAGACAAGACTATTCTTTTTGAGGCTACTGTAATAGTATAAATTAATTATTTATTAAACACAATGCAGTACTTTTCTGTAAACCTTATAAGTTGTGATTGTAATAAAACATAATTTCGGCGATAAAAAATTAAAGATTTATCAACAACAAAATAACTCTCAAACAAAAACCTCGAATCCTTCATGGGAATTTTAACCTAATCAGAAAATTGATTCATTGCTCAAATATTCTAATCTCAAGCGTCTGAAAAAAAAACCTACATCATAAACACCCATAATATTTTTTTTGATTTTATATAATATATATCGTAAATTTTAAAGTATTTATATTAAAATAATTAATTCAAATTGACAATACGCACTTACTAAAGTACATGTCATGCACATATCACAAAATGATATCATTGAAACTATTAGCAAAAAACTTTTCTTACGGAAATTACACATGTGTAGTTACATATTTGTATCAAAAGAAGATAAATTCCAGAGGCAGTAATTACAAATATATTTATATGGATTCACAGAAATATTATGGCGGAATTAATTTATCTTTTTGTCGCATAGTCTGCACCTAATCCCAATAAATGTGAAAAAGTTTCATATTTCAACTCGTTTTCAGCAGGAAATGTATTTCTTGTAATAGTTATATTAACTGTCTATTTTCCTTCTTCTGAAATATAGAGATTTATCGCCGTCGATCGCTTTTGGTTAAATATATCAAAATAAACCCGGTATCTTCATGTAATTATGATAGATTTTTTTTCAAACTGAAAATTAATGCACAGTGCAATTCATAACTCAAGTCCCGTACACAAAAAGAAATACGAGTATTCTTTAACATACTACTAATCAATCAATGAATATATTGATAAGCTAGATATTATTTTTATCAATTTACAAAGTATTTGTAATGTTTGTTCATTTACAGAAATATGCAAATGATAAAGGAAAGAGCAATGCTAGCAATGGATCCACCCGTATAATAATCCTCGAAAAATAATCCCCCGAAACGAAGGTAATTTATGGAGGGATTCTTGTTAACTTTTATAGGCTCCAGTGTTTGTGAATGACACACCGGGGAAATCGATGATTGAATAATTATCCACAAAATCATTTTATTGCCGTCACTTCAGGTTACTGCTAATTCGCTTAGGAAGAGGAAAACCTAGTTCTAGTTATACCGCGAGGACGAGGGCTTGGCATGTTAGGACTACCACGAAACACGCAAAGCAAGGTCTCTAAGTTAGGGGGCATATAAAGCAACCCAGAGATAATCTAATGAACCACAAGTACACAATATGGCCAGAGTTCACGAAACATGCATTACGTATTGGCCTCAAGTGTATAATATTTTTCTTAAATTGTCATGCTGACGAACTAGATTTAAATGCATGCGTTTTTGTGCATCGGATTGTTTTAAGATGTCGTCAAATCACAAGGGGGTTATTTATCAATGTTTATAATGAATTTGTCTTTCCTTTCTCCTTGAGAATAATATCTGCAATATTATGGGTTTTGATTTTTTTCAAAAACAAAATCCATCGAAGAGGAAAAATTATCCCCGCAACATAATAATCTAACTAGTTATTTGATTCTTCATGCAACTACAGCAGAGTATGTTTATCCACTATATATCTTCAATTATACCAATGAAAAAAAATCAAAACAAAAAAAAAAAAAAAAATCTTGAGACTTATCAAAACATGATTAAGATAAAAAAAAAAGTACATTGAACACATGTATTGCATTTGAAATTTCTTTTACCAACCACCGTTTTAAAGATTGTTAAAAGACATACATGCATAAAAAAAAAGAATTATGAATTAGTCATTACATCAGTAGATAAATAGATAACAAAACTGACAGAAAAATGGAACAATGCCATTCTGTAGCCCTAATTCTAATTTGCATAACGAGGGTCCATTCAGGCGTCAGAAGAGGTGGGAGGATAAAGCTACGGTATAGGATTATATGTGTCTGACCGTCAAATGAATCGAACAGAGATGGGAAAAAATCCATTGAAGAACTCCTTCTAACATGATAGTCGTCAATCTGAGCGATCATTAACTGGTGTTTATTGTAATAATCTGTTTTACGATTTGTCGGTAGGATCAAACACGATCGTTAAAATGTTCGCGCATTGTTAGGTTTGACAGTAAATCGTTCAGCCTTGTGAGTACCATTTTTAAGCACGAGGGAATTTTCACCCGAGCACTCTCTGAACTTTTATGTATGCGTATACTTCCGGTCAGAGAGTCAATGCATGCAGTGAAAATGTCAGAAATTGCAAGTGATTAGATCTAATATTTTGAAAACTACTTTCAGTATTAAATTTTAGATGTGAAGGTCCAATGTCGTTAAAAATCTAAATCAGTGACATTGGGTCCTCAGATAGTGGAGAGGATGGAAAAACGGTCAAAATATTCAAATGGAGGAGAAAAAAACTAACCTTGACCTCTCAGATTTGACCTTAAAGTCAACGTAAGAGTCTCTTTTAGGTTAAAGAAATACATTAGGGTAGGGTGGTGTAATTTCGACCACCTGGTTTATTTCGACCGTTTATAAATACCTTAATATATTTTGTTTATTGTGTATAATTGTGTATGTACATTTATATCATGCAGAAAGAAAACGTATTTTTAATATATTGTGTCCAAAATAAATTAATTTCCATAAGCGTTATTAAGATCTTTATTGATAAATTACATCAAAGAAAAGGCATTATCACCCAAAAATTACAGACGAATATATTTTTTACCACTTCGGCGAACTATCACCTCAGAAAAATCTTGTATGGAAAGACAATCAATGGATATCCCTGGCTGGAAAGACAATAAATGAATATTCCTGGCGTGATATCTATCAAATATTATTTTGAAAATGAAATTAATACCCTTTTGATTTATAATATTTAGTTTTTACAAATCAAATTTGCAAATCAGCTGAACAAATCGGCCGAAGTTATCCCTACATGAATACGGCGTCAGTGGGTAACTTCGACCAATGTAAAATGACGCAATTTACTAGAAAGAAATCATTACCGTCCGGAAAAAAATATTAGGACAGGTATTATGTACATTAATACCTGGTAGAATCTTGCACTACAATAGTGAAAAATCATTTGTTTTATTTACATGCGGTTTATATGCCTGTACATGTGCATTTGTAGCATACCTTAACCAATTGGCAAATCGGCGTCATAGACATCTGGTGCACTCGATGTCTTCGAATTAGGTACATTTTGAAATTTGTCATTTTTTGGTCAGTATCTTTACTCGATCTTTTATGCTGTACAGCAGACAAATTTTAATTCATATTTTTTTTTTACTTTATTAGAGCTGACGCTAATTATTTCCTATGTATTGGCCCATCGGTCGAAAATACCCCGTTTGCGGTCGAAATTACCCAAACACACATATCTTGTAAATCGAACGCATTTATTTCATATTATGACCAAAAATATAGTCAAAATCAATGTAATCTGAAAGATAAAAGGTATCTCGACGGTAAAAGGATTCAGTAAAAGTTGAAGCATAATATAACAGTGACACACTTTAACAAATCTTAAGTACAAAAAAATAATCGGTCGAAATTACACCACCCTACCCTACTTTAAGTTTCATTAAAAATGCTTACAGAGAACTTAAGTTATCATCTCCAATAGCAGATGTTTGATTAATTGTATAGAAGTAAGCACCTGTACCCCCTCCCCCCCAATTACATCAAGTATTTAATTTTATAATGTTCAAAGACGCTTTAGAGTATCTGCTGGAAATACATTGTTACAGACACACAATGTATATATACATGTAATATGGCTCAAACATTCAAAACATAGCAAACAAGAAAAAGAGCTGCAAACAACGCAATACATTAAAGTGTATACATTGTACCAAGACAATAATACAAATAGGAATTTAAATTTGTTGAACTATTTTGTTTATGGTTAACTGCATCCATTTGACCCCTACCGCCAAATAAATATCTCAAGCTATTTAGACTATAGGAACATGATCCCGGTATACAATCTCTGATAAACCATAGGATACATGTACTTGCCGGAGAAGTCACTCTTGGCAAAAGAATGTCTAAAATGTTACAAAGATACGGATGAATAATAATAAAAATTTGACATGATACTTTTTATATGACACGAATGTCTCCACTGGGAAAGTTCTCTCCGGTATATGATATATTTATTTCGTGTTCTGCAGGTGGGACGCATATATTGTTTCCGAAGTATAAATACTTGTCTTTGTTTTTCGGATGAAGTTTTTGACACAGATGCCCATCTGGCATCTGTTCCGATGTAATATGTATCATAAATTTGGAAATAATAAAGTTGACGTGTATTTATATTCAATCTTATGACAAGTAAAATGATGAATTATGCATTTTTTAAATTCTCCACATCTGTCATTTATTATTTTCACACCAGAAAGTAAATGCCTTAAACGTATAGGAGAGAAAGCATTTTTCCTTTCATATATATATATATATATATATATAATCCAAAAGTTTGATAAAAAATCCACACAAGTATTTAAATAGTATATATATATATATATATATATATATATATATATATATATATATATATATATATATATATATATATATATATATATATATTTTAAAATTAGTAGTAATATAACCCGTCCAAGAAACTATTTAATTATAAGCATTAATAAAATTATATTTCAAGAACAAAGATAAAAATATGTATCCACAAAGAAAAAAGTACACAAAACTTCGCTTAGTTTTCAGACCAGTGTCTCTGGTTTTCGGCGCAGATGTAATTAAATCAATACAACTCGCCTTCTGCATATACCCATAACGTCATTAACAGCAGGGTAATATAATAAAGAAAACAGATAATGGTCTACACTTCCATTTGGTCTACGGTCGTTTGGGGGAGAAAATGTCCCATTTATGGAACCTTGACCAAATCGCCCAGAAAATAACGTAATGGACTTTTCTTAAGACTCCTCTGAATTACCGCCCAGGAACGATAGAGAGATTAAGGCCATTTATCAGATCATATGCAACTTTTGGTGTTGCTGATGCCTACCAATCGCATTTACATGTATAAAAGTTAATGCAAAGACGCGGGCGTTAACTTGATCCCTGCCTAAATGGAAATCCTTCAGATTTTCTCTATAAATATAGAATATCAATACACCATGTCACGCGTATTATCTATATAATACGAAAAAAATATGCCCATCAACTTACCTACGTAACTTTCCCTGTTATACGTCGGAGTCTTTTAAGATTTTTGGTTTGATAGCAACAGTAGAACGTAATGCTTTCCGAACGGTCGATACAAAATACAGCCTCAATGTTACTTCTTTCTGTCTTGAGAATAGAAATCAAATTATCAGTAACTTTCTATCATTTCTGGCACTGTATTTTTAGGTTTATCAAGATCACAGATGTGCTATCAGTACATGTATAGAATACCGGTATTAGACGGACCTTTAAATATATCTGATTTACATCTGTAAACATATTCATATATGTGATATTATGAATGTTTCTGTCAATTATGAACTACCGGTATATCTATGGTCAAAAGATTTATATGTTATTGTAAAGCTATACCTTATGCTATCCAACCCTCCAACCACCCCCCAAAAAATCATTCAACATCTGACGCCAATTTTGATTTCTATGTGATTGGTTGTCGAGTTCTCCAACACTGAAGAGTTCCAAAAAACCTATACTCGGAGTATTAAATGTGCTACCCAGCCTTCATAAATTATAACAGACGTCAGTAAAATCATCGACGATGCAGTAAAATAAACTGCTCATCAACTCGAGCAAGTCTCGGGAAATAATTCCAGTCTAGATCTCGGGTTTGATTATTGGCTATCCAATTCACAGCAATGCAGCGAATACTTGTACTAGTATATTATTCCCCCTAAACTTTTATTCCATGATAATTGTAAGTCAGTCCCATAAATTATCATTTCTTTAATTTTATCATACTTAAATGAGGGTTCACAAGGATTACTTACAAAAAGAATAAATTGCTTTTAATTTTGCATGAGTACATCCTCGCGATGCCAGCTAAGGGTCTCGTCTATGGCTCGAGTATTAACCAAACTAAATTAGAGAAATGTAAAAGAAGTATATTTTCATTTTTGTCTTTCCCATTTCACCAAGGGATACATGAATCTATCCAAATTTTCATTCCCCGGAAATAAGAAATTCGATGTCGGTTTTCCGGTATATTTAATGTGTTAAATGCATTAAGAATATTTCTTGATACCAAAGATTTGGCACAATGTCTACCTACATGTCCTTAGAAAGAGACAGAAGTAAAAATCATGGAAGGCAATATCGATTTCAGGCGCGTAGCTGCCTATACGCAAGTACGCAAGTGCGTACACATCATTTTCCAAAAAAAAAAAGGAAGAAAGAGGCCAGAGGGATAAAAGTAAAGAAGGAAATAAAAGAAAGAGAGAAATTTATTCGGTCAGGAAAAAGAGGCACTCCCCGTGTTTCAAATTATTTTGCGTCTTATTGTTTCGATTCAAATTTTTTTCAGCACATTCAAATTTCGTCCTTTATAAAATCAATTCCAAAACATCTTTCAACATCCTTGAGGAAAAAAATGTTGTTGAACCAAAATGTTCAACTGTTATTCCGCGTAATCCTGATTATCCGGACAAATATTTGATGAAGGAAAGCGATCTAAGGGACTTTGATCGAAAGAAAAAGTTACAAAGGTCTAATTTCCGTAGAGGTAATGAATAAATGTCGTTAAACAATTTAAATTATGGTGAACAAAATAAATAAAAATATATAGCTTCATTTACTGATGTTACCAATTTAAAGAATTACATGTATATTATAATTGAAGCATTCTCGAATCGTATCAGCTATCAAATACGAATGTAATCAAAAGACAGCAACACCTCCTTTATATTTTGAAATATTTAAACTCCAATGTTAACGATATTGAAATTGCTACTCTGTTTTATCTTGACACACTTTTAAACTTTTTTCCAATACCAATATATGCGTAAATTAATTTGATAAATTATCATTCTTTTCCCAAAGTATCAATGGAATCTGTTTTATTAAAATTCAGTATAACTTAGCTAAGTGTTTGCTCGAGAAAAGTGATGTTATCGTGATTTCTTTTACGAGAAAATGACTGAAAATTTTCGTAAAATCCAGGAGCGTCCGGGGGCTTTTGTTTGGGCCCCCACCAGGGCTTCGCCCTGGACCCACTGGGGGCCTATATCCCCAGACCCCCGACCGTTTTCTGCGTACACTTCATTTTCATGCTGGCTACGCGCCTGGATTTATAGCCACTTTGAATTGTCTACTATGGTAAAATATACTAAGTATTTTGTTGTGGTAAAATACATTTTGCATTGCTCAGGTCTATAGACATTAGTCGGAATACAAGTAGTACTTTGACTTAAAATTTTATTATTATAAATTTTATATACACACTGAATTGCCGACGGATTTTTTTTTCGATGTTTCACCGATTATAACAAGGAGTACACGGCAGATGTGACCGGTCAGGAAGGGGATGCTCACTCCTCCATGTCACCTGATCCCACCTGATGTTTCGGGGTTCCGTGTTTGCTCTGCTCCTATTGTGTATTGTTCAATGGACTTGAGCTTGGATAGTGTCCGTTATCTCCATATACATGTATTTCATTATAGAAAACACCTGAAATTAAATATCATTTAAAATGCACTCCCCTTTCAAGTTTTTAATATTAATTTTCAAGTATCAGCTTTTAATAAATATATTCATCTTATGAATGAATGAAATTTTGACTGAAATCAAGGACTGCTTAATGATCCTGCAGCTGGGACCTAGATTCTTAAAAATACTAGAGAAACGTTCATTGTCCATCTTTCCCGATTGAACAAATGACGATACCATAGTTTTACATGTTTGTAGCCGAGATCGAAACCATGACGTAGATAAAAAAAAAGAAAAAAGAAAAACGACCCTTGTTTTAATCTCCCTGTAGGACAAGCTTTATTAAACTTTGACAAAAATTGTACAAAAATGACGTTTTTATAAATTTTATGGAACTTCGTAACCATATGGCAATAGTACAATTTTTGGTCATTTTTGTTTTTTGTAAAGCGAACCATGAAACCCCATAGTGATTAATAATGGAGTCATTTATATTCCGTTTATATCTAAAACTTTATTACTGTTGAGTTTATGAACTCATGAAAGGAACTGAATTAATTCTGCATGATCTACATTGCTTTAACATTTAGAGCTGAATTTTTATTATCAATTCTGTTTTATTATAAAAGGTCTAAAATTTTCGAATACTAGAAATGATGTGTAGGTAATTGCTTTCCGCTTTATGGGCACTACGTAACTACCCCGGGTACAGGAAGTTTATACGTACACTATACATACCGGTACATGTATTTTGAACATATGACAATTTTTTCGAGTAATAGTGAATCACGTGATGGCGTCTAAGTGGAGTACGTCTTTAAGCCAACCTAACTTCTATAAATGGTTTTAATGATTAATTACACAAGGATGATGAATCCTTACCATATAAAACTTGTGTTAACCATAAATGGATTTATCTCTTTTAAAACAAAAAAGGCGAACCGCGATCCTTATCTTAAAAATTCCCATGCAATTATTTGTGAACTTAGATTCACCCTCACAGAAACGAATAAAAGTCACAAATATCTGGGAGGCATGGGAACCCTTCCCCAATCCTTGTTGTTGATTTCCAAGAAAAAAAGAAGCTAAGAATAAGAAAGTCCGAAAGAAATACTAGTAGACAAAGAAATCGTTATTACGTTGAAGAATATCTTTGTGGAAGACATGAGTAGATCAGCATGATTATTTTATTTAGCAAATGTCATGTTCCTTGGTCCTTGTGAACCACATTGAAATGAAAATTACAAACAATCCAAAAATGAAAGACACTGCTGAGCCCGTATGACATCTCTCTGCGATGGTAAAAATTTCTCAAATGCAAGACACGTTTAATTCACAGGTAAAATAAAAAGATAAAATAATGTTACTCAAAGAAAGGTATTCTGACATGAAAAACACCGGTCAAATGAGAAAGCCTTGGCGTTAACCCTTCAAAAGTTATGGCCAGGGTTAACGTTATTTTAAAGTAAGTCAACCTCCAAGGTCAAAGGTTAAATATTTGTGGTGCCCAAGGGAAGGTCTTGACACAAGATTTATACTTGTTAAATATTTTTTTAAAAAGGCCCTAGCAGTAACAGTTCAAAACTTATGACTAAACTTAAAGTTTTTTCTGAAGTATACAGGAAGTCAAACTCCAAGGTCAAAGACAAAAGGTAAAATCAATCTGCACCCATGGAAAGGCTTCATTACAAGAAATGTACATTAAAAGTATGAAAGACCTACCACTTCCTAAATTCAAAAGTTATGACCAAGGTCTAGAGATCAAATATATAAGAACATGTGCATAAGGAATATTGTCACAAGAAATGAACTTGTGAAATTATGATTTTTAAAAAACTTCATTTCTTCAAATCATGTGCAATTTTTATACATGTAATGGGACATAACATCTTATTCACTGTCCGCCTGTCTGTCAAAAACTTTATATACCCATATTCCCAAAGTGTCTGTTAAATGTCATTCCTGGTTTCAAACCCTTATACATCGTCCCAAACCACGGCAAAAATGTACGATCTTCTCTCCTTCGTGCGGACTCCCAACCCTGGCTTGAGACGATGACCCCTATACTGAGAACAAACTTATTAATAAGTCAAAATTTTGAATTTCACACTTTTCTGAGTTTGTGCTAAAAAATTTTGCTTCCTTCAATAATGAAAATTTTTCTTCAATATCAAATCGTTTCAAAGGTTATTTTTCATTTGAGAATATTTCTAAATTCTGTTCTCAGTTTGTAGGCAAACGACCAGAATTTTGAAAAAAAAATCTAAAGAATTGAAACAGAATTCCTTCAATTTTTGATTCCCAAAGATATACTATATCTAAATCGATCGGAGAAGATATACCACAAAGCAAATAGTTTCATCTTTTCTTATGATCCCGAGCTTTAAATTTCCTTTCTGGCATTAGCGACATTTATGACCTTACGGAGAGGAAATTATCACCCAAGTTGATTCCGAGTGTGACAGAAAAATATTTTGGTTTCTTATGAAAAAGTCGCCATTGGAAGGCATTCAGTGATCCTGAGAGTAAAAGCAGCTATGGCCGTCTAATAAGTTAGTCTGCATTAAAATCCCCAGGACGCATTGAAGATGCCGCGGATTTATGAATATTTTACAATTTTCTCCATGTGTCCTTTAATGGCGTTCATACTCAAGATGGCGGATCGTTTGCAGCCCTAGGTAGCCATGTTGGTAGTGCTAATGACTCGGTCTATGGAGAGTCAATTTTGACATTCGCTGTTAATATTCTTCTGGGCTGACGCAGTCAAATTATCTTAAAAGCGAGTTAATTTTACAAAATAAATAAAAATTGTATCTTGGGATCGTATCTTTTTTTTACGTTTTAAAAGCAAATATTTTAAGATGTTTGTAAGTGCCCCATCCTCTTGAAAAAAGTCTTTTATCGGAAGAATTGTTTTTAATGATTGGAGTTGATTTCTTCTTATAATTAATTTATAGAATCTCTCGGGTAAGTTATTCCAAACAAACAAACAACAAGAGGCCCATGGGCCACATCGCTCACCTGTAGCAGAAATTGGTTTATTATTGAATAGTTATTATCAAAAAGTAGTCCCATGACCAATCATGCTTTGCTATTCTTGATAGGATGATTTTTAAAGAATTTTCCTTTATATGTCTATGTAAAACTTCGGTCGGCCATTGTGGCCTCGCCCTACCCCCGGGGGTCATGATTTGAACAAACTTGAATCTACACTACCTGAGGATACTTCCAAATAAATATGATCAATTATGGCTTTGCTATTCTTGAGAAAAAGATTTTTAAAGAATTTTCCTATATATTTCTATGTAAAACTTTGGTCGGCCATTTTGGATCCGCCCTCCCCCCGGGGGTCATGATTTGAACAAATTTGACTCTACACTACCTGAGGTTACTTCCAAATAAATATGATGAATTATGACTTTGCTATTCTTGAGAAAATGATTTTTAAAGAATTTTCCTATATATTTCTATGTAAAACTTTGGTCGGCCATTTTGGCCCCGCCCTTCCCCCGGGGGTCATGATTTGAACAAACTTGAATCTACACTACCTGGGGATGCTTCCATATAAATATGATCAATTATGGCTTTGGTTTTCTTGAGAAGAAGATTTTTAAAAAAATTTCCTATATATTTCTATGTAAAACTTTGGCCATTGTGGCCCCGCCCTACCCCCGAGGGTCATGATTTGAACAAATTTGAATCTACACTACCTGAGGATGTTTACCCATAAGTTTCATTTTTCCTGGCACAGTGGTTCATGAGAAGAAGATTTTTAAAAGATACCACCAAATTTTCATTAATCCCCAATTATCTCCTCTTGAATGAGGGCGTGGCCCTTCATTTGAACTAACTTGAATCCCCTTCAACCAAGGATGCTTTGTGGCAAGTTTGGTTGAAATTGGCCCAGCGGTTCTTGAGAAGAAGTCGAAAATGTGAAAAGTTTACAACAACGACGACGACAGACAACGGACAAATTGTGATCAGAAAAGCTCACTTGAGCCTTTGGCTCAGGTGAGCTAAAAAAAACCAAAACATAATACTAATACAGTATAATATAGAACAAGAATACAGAGTCTGATCAAAAGTTTGTCTGTCATGGTGTCCAAACAGTTTAGTGTTAAGCTACTAACTTCTTAGCTTCTGATCTTTTCAGCTAAAAGTATAAACAAGGTTTAAAAAAAATCGCTTAACATTTTGTGTGTTTATTGCAAAATGTAAATTGTTTAAAACAGTTTAAAACAATTTAAACATGTAAATTGTTTGAAACAACTTAAAACAAGCAAGACTTTATTTACAGGCATTCAACGCGTCGGTTTATTTGTTACATCTGTCAATTAGTTGCGCGTCGGTTTCTTTGAGTTGTCATTTATTTTTTTTTTAATTGCTTGTGATACTATTGCAATTTTTGCATTGATTAGTCAAGTACTTGCATGATTTGGTATTTATTAGTCATTATCATCATGGCAGAGTTCTCAGAGACAGAAAAGTCTGACTTGTTGTCTACATTTCAGGCATTAGAGATCAAACCAGAAGGTAGTACCCCTGAAGAATTTAAGAATTGGGTTTTGAAATATGCTGATTCCTTAAAGAAGGAATTACCCATGCCGTCTGATCATGCTAGTCCTGGTATTGACTATGTCCTTACCCCTTCTACTCCTAACCCATTTCTCGCGATCGGTGACCATGTCCCTCCCAGTCCTAACCCATTTGCTCATGACCTTACCCCTCCCAAGCCTAGTCTATTTGCCCATGACCTTACCCTGCCCACTTCCTCGACCCACATTCCTTTGAGTGGTGTTCCTAAAATATCAGTGTTTGCAGGTGACAAAAAGGGTGATATTTTATATGACCAATGGAGATACGAGGTAAAGTGTTTGCAAGCAAATGATTTTTCAGAGAACATTATTTGTTTAGCGATCAGGAGATCATTGCGTTCTCCAGCTAGTAGGGTATTAATGCGTCTAGGACCAAATGCAACGGTGGAGGAAATTTTAAATAAACTAGACAGCATCTATGGCATTGTGGAAGAGAAAGAAACATTACTAGCCAACTTCTATCGTGCGAAGCAAAGAGAAAGTGGGGATATCTCAACATGGGGATGCAGACTAGAGGATTTGCTCAGCAAAGCTGTCATGCGAGGACAAGTTAAACAAGGCGATGAAAATGAAATGTTAAGAAACATGTTCTGGAATGGAATGAAGCCTAGTTTGAAGGACATATCAGGCCATTTACACGACAAATACCTCGATTTTGATGAACTGAGAATGGCAATGAGAGTAATCGAGCAGGACAAAGAGAAAAGAGCTGAATCAGAAAAACAGTCAAAACCCATACCATCAAAGAGAGTTACTGTGGACAGAAAACAGGAGGATACAGATGATTTAAGAGGTGTTGTTAATAGACTGTCAACAGAGTTAGAGGAGATGAAGAGAGAAAGGAGAAATGATCAGTACAGAGGGAGAGGAATGACACGAGGAAATTACACTCCTAGATTTAGAGCTCCTCATAGATTCAGCACGCCATACAGATATCAGGCTCCTCAGATGCAGCAGAATACCAGATTTCAGAATCCACAATCAACAGCCTTTGAGGAAGTTATATGTTGGAGATGCGGCCAACAGGGTCACCTCCAAATTGGATGTAGAGTTAACGTTGACCATTACAGAGGAAATTTAAAAGGACGTCGACCATCGGTAAGGGGACGACGATAGGTCGGAGATTACAGAGCCCCATGTACCAGCCGAAATTGATCGGTGAATCAACAGAGACAGAAATTTTGATTTCACAGATTAAAGCCAAAGCCTTACTAGATACAGGATCAACAGTATCCACAATATCAAGATCATTTTATGACGACAATCTGCAAGAAAATCCTATCCATCCAATACAAGATTTTATCAACATCGAATGTGCAGATGGAAATTCTCTTTCTTACCAAGGGTACATTGAAGCAGAAATTCAACCAATAGGAATTCCCAACTGTCAACTTTTACCATGCCTTTTCTTGATTGTACCAGATTCGAATTACAGCAAATCAACTCCAATATTATTAGGAACCAACATCATCAACTTATTTCTCAACAACACTCATCAGCAGTATGGAGAGAAATTCTTGCAAGAAACACCATTACAAACACCTTGGTATTTAGCATTTAGAAGTTTACAGCTGAGAGAAAAAGCATTGATGAAACAGAATTTTAGATTAGCCGTGGTGAAATCAGCTGAACAACAGACAATCACCATCCGTCCAAATAGACAAGTAGTGATTAATGGATATGCCAATAGAAAGATCCCATACCACTCAACTTGTGCATTACTACAATCAACAAAATACTCCAGAATTCCAACAGATCTTGACATTGAACCATCTGTCGTTAACTTCAACTCGAAAGAAAATCAAACCATACCAGTCAATATTAGCAACTTGACAACAAGAACAGTGACTGTTAATCCAAAGGCAATCCTATGTGAACTTCACCCAGTATCCATCATAGAACAGCCTCAACATTTACAACAGGAGGAGATAACTCATTTACAGGATGTGAAAATATCTACTGACAACTTATCATCAAGTCAGATACAGGAAGTACATGAACTACTCAGAGTGTACGAGGATATATTTTCAAAAGGCGAGACTGATATTGGATTTAACAACACCGTAAAGCACAGAATCGACTTACTCGATGAACAACCTTTCATGCAGAGAACACGGCGAATACCACCTGCAATGTTTGAAGAGATCAGAAACCATTTACAAATGCTTCTAGATTCCAACGTCATACGAAAATCAAGTTCACCATTCTCGAGTAATGTGGTCTTAGTTAGAAAAAAGGACAACAAATTAAGGATGTGCATAGATTACAGACAACTTAACCAGAGGACTAAGAAAGATGCACATGCCTTGCCGAGGATAGAAGAAATTCTTAATGCTCTTTCAGGAAATAGTTACTTTTCAGTTTTGGATATGAAGTCCGGGTACCATCAGGTAGAGATATTAGAAGAACATAAAGAGCGTACAGCCTTCACCGTAGGACCTCTTGGTTTTTACGAATTTAACAGGCTATCATTTGGACTATCAAACAGCCCAGCCACTTACCAACGGCTGATGGAGAGATGCTTAGGAGACTTACATTTGAATATTTGTTTTATTTTCCTGGACGACTTAATCATATTCTCAAGATCATATGAAGAACACATCCACAGATTACAACTTGTTTTTGACAAACTCAGGGAATTAGGTCTCAAACTCTCACCAAAGAAGTGTAACTTATTCATGAAGAAGGTAAAGTATGTCGGCCACATTGTTTCCGAGGAAGGAATAGAGACAGACCCAGAGAAAGTACAGAAAGTCCTGGATTGGCCCATTCCACGTACACCGGAAGAAATAAGAAAGTTTATTGGTTTCATCGGGTATTATAGGAGATTTATCCCCAATTTTAGTAAAATCTCAAAGCCACTGACGGAAATGATGCCAAAATCCAATACTAAGAAAGACAAAAAGGGAAAACAAGCAGCTAAGGAATTTAAATGGGGAACAGAACAACATCAAGCTTTCCAACATCTAAAGAAACTTTTGACAGAGCCACCGATTCTTGGATATGCAGACTACAATCTTCCATTTGAGTTACATACAGACGCCAGCAAGCTAGGACTTGGAGCTGTACTGTACCAGGAACAACAAGGAAGAAAAAGAGTCATCAGCTACGCTAGCCGCAGTCCAAGTCCTACAGAGAAGAACTACGCAGCTCACAAATTAGAATTCTTAGCTTTGAAATGGTCGATTTGTGAGAAATTTCATGACTATCTCTATGGACATAAATTCACAGTACTGACGGACAACAACCCTTTGACATACGTATTGACGTCAGCTAAACTTGACGCAGCAGGGCATAGGTGGCTAGCAGCTTTATCAGTTTATGATTTCAATATTATTTACAGGCCTGGTAAACAGAATCAAGACGCAGATGCCCTGTCCAGAAGACCAACTAATGATGATTTTCATTTTATCTCTACAGATTCTATCAAAGCCGTATGTAAAGCAGTTCATGCAGAGCCACTTGTTACTACTTTGTCTTTAGATACTTCTATTATTGATCAAAATTTTTCTCAACAGGATGTCATCGACCAGCAGATAGATTGGTACAGAGTTCAGAGAAACGACCCAACTCTAAAATCCTGGATTCATCATGTAAAACTGCAAAAGAAACCTAGACTTGAGGAATTACCATTTCATCCTGACTCACAGGCATTAGTTAGAAATTTCAGCAAACTTAGACTAATCAATAATATTCTTTACAGGGAAACAACTTCATTCGACAATGTGAATCAGCAATTAGTAATACCCAGATCATTCAAAGACAAAGTTTTGATGGAATTACACAATAAGTTTGGCCATCCGGGCAGAGAAAGAACATCATCTCTAGTCAAAGACAGATTCTACTGGGTAGGAATGCACCAAAACATCGAAAACTGGATAAAGAACTGCAACAGATGTGTGCACAGGAAATCAACAAACCAGAAAGCACCATTAGTCAACATCAGTTCTTATCCATTAGAATTGGTTTGCATGGATTTCTTGACATTAGAGATGAGCAAAGGAGGGTATCAACATGTACTTGTTATAACTGACCACTTCACTCGTTTTGCGCATGCGGTACCAACACGCAACATGACTGCTAAGACAACAGCAGAAGCGTTATACAACAACTTTATTACTTACTACGGAATTCCAACACGAATACATTCAGACCAGGGAGCTAATTTCGAGAGCCAAATTATCAAAGAATTATGTCAGATTACAGGGATGAAGAAGTCAAGGACAACCCCTTACCATGCTATGGGCAACGGTCAATGTGAGAGATATAACAGAACTTTACTGAACATGCTAGGAACCCTGAAACCATCACAGAAACAGAACTGGAAGCTGTATATTAACCCATTAGTGCATGCGTACAACTGCATCAAGAACGAGTCAACCGGAGTTTCCCCATATTTCCTTATGTTTGGACGTGAACCAAAATTACCGATCGACATAGAGTTTGGCCTAAAGAAAGAAGAAAAGAAATCCGTATCGAAATACATCAGCAACTTGAAAGAAAACATGAAAGCAGCTTACGAACTAGTGAACAAAATTACCAAGAAATCACAGGAAAGACAGAAAGACACTTACGATAGAAGAACAACAAATGCCGAAATACAGATAGGAGACAGAGTACTTGTAAAAATTGTAGCTTTTGATGGAAAGCACAAAATTGCTGATAAATGGGAAGAAGAGCCGTACTTGGTAATTGAACATCCTAATCCAGAAATCGCAGTATATAAAGTACAGAAAGAAACAACAAAAGGAAAAACTCGGACTTTACATAGAAACCTTTTACTCCCTATTGGACATTTAGATTCATATAAAACCAGTGTAGATGAATCATCACCATCAACTTCCAGACCTACTCCAAAACCCAGGACAAGGCAGACACTGAAGAAACAAGGACAGGTTCAAGAGAAAACATCAGAGACTAGAGAATCAGAAGATGACAGAGATGTTAGTTCTGATGAAGACTCAGATATAGAATTTATTCCGGTACCGATACCAATGATCCCTGAGGTTAACATCCCAGTAGATATTAGTAAGCACCCAGGCGAGCAGAGAGTACAGAGATCAGAAGAGCAGAGAGTACAGAGCCCTAGAGAGCAGAGAGTACAGAGCCCTAATGAACAGATTGTACATAGCCCTAGAAAGCCGACTGTACATAGCCCTAGATAGCAGATTGTACATAGCCCTAGAGAGCAGACTGTACAGAGACCCATACAACAGATGGATCATATAGAAGGAAGAAAGGAAAGAGAAGAAGAAATACAGCATCATGATGCAGATGAGGAAGTAACGGAACTACAGCCAGAAGAGACAGAGCAACAGCAGGAAAATGCTGAAGCCAGTAGTACCAGATCTGAAGAAGAAGAACCTGTACCAGTTATACCAAGAAGAAGCAATAGGGAGAGAAGAAAACCAGACAGATTAAACCCCCAGGAATTTGTTTTAGTACAACAACAGCAGCAACAAGAATGGATGAAGAAGTGTGACTATCTACATCATTTGAAATCATCAAAGGAAATGAAATCATATGAAAAGGAAATAGTTCAAACCATGTTAGATATTTTAAGGAGAAATTAATCTGTTTTTAATTGTACATATTTATTTTTATTTCAGATCGTCCAGTTAGCTTGAAGAATTGCAGGAACAGAGCAGAGTATATTTGGTAAGTCCATTAGAGAAATGACGGGGACGTCATTTTCTAATGGGGGGGGGGAGTTTGAAGTAGAGGTACTTTTATTTGAAATAATAAAAGGGAGTGATTTTAAATGAAATAATATAAATATTAAATATAAATAAAATAAAATAAACTATTAAATAAGTTATAAATGATAGTTTTCCGTTAAAGCTTTATTCTTTTCATTCTTTACTAACTTGGGTATTTAGTGCTATAGTTATACACCCCTTTGGATCCGCACCTGTACATACACTTTTACATGAACACACACATATCTATTGGTCAAGTTTTGAAATGCTTAGTTTTCATTGGTTAGTGTTTTGGTCTTTGTGGTGTAGTGAGTTTTATTCAGTTTAGACTCTAGATTTCTGATTTCATATGGAGAAGACGTAGTTTACTTTGTTGCTGATTTTGTATTATTTCCTAAGACCTTGAGACCTTGGACAATTCCTGAAATGTAAGTTTTTACTTGTTTTATGCTCTCTACAATATATGTTTTCTATAATATTTAGTTAAAAATGTGGAAAACAAGATATTTTACTTTTAATTGTTACGTATTGAGTTATCTGTCTATTTATTCAGATATTGATAAATCTGATGAAGTTTTCCTAAAGATCAATTTGTATATAAACCTGAAAATATTTTGAAGTGAAGATTTTGGTAATAAAGATAACTTAAATAATTATTTATTTTGAGAAAGGTATTTGTATAGAGCAAGTCCTTATTATTACATTTATTGTACATAGGTATCTCCATATATAACGAATATGTAAACTTGCATTGGAGAAAGTTCAGTTCCATAGATTGGTATGTCTATCTGTATATATATTTTTATGATTTGTAAAGAAATATCAAAGAAAGATAACTCTTCACAAGATTGTAAAGTGTAATTGCATTATAAGAGTTACCTCCCTTATATCATGTATAAAGTATATGCTTCATGTGTTATCATATAGAATGATGATAATTTATTGTAAAAGGGAAGACAGATAATTTGTTATATTTTTATAATCAGAATGTTTAATTGAAATACTATTTTGTACATATTTTTATGACGCAATTTGTATATTGCAGGACTTCCTTATAAATTCCATTATTCCAATATTCCATTGTCCGAATACTAAAGATGTCATCATAATAAATGTGTTAAACTACTACTACTGGTGTTTTCCATCATATTGCCGGGAATACCCGCTACATTAAGACATGTTTAAAGAGGTTTAAAACCAAGAACAAAATATCCAGCCCAACTTAAAGCTGCATAAACACAGATTTGAAGTTAATATTTACTCAAATTTTCTGTATAATATCAAGACTTGTATATTGCAATAGTACGGAAGCGTATTAGTGTCACTTGAACACTTCACTTTTTTTAAATTTCTACACTTTAATCCGTAAATTTTACACTTTAATCTGTAGATTTTACACTTTAATCTGTAAATTTTACACTTTAATCTGTAAAATTTACACTTTAATTTGTAAATTTTACAGATTAATGTGTAAAATTTACACTTTAATCTGTAAAATTCACACTTTAATCTGTAATATTTACACATTAATCTGTAAAATTTACACTTTAATCTGTAAATTTTACACATTAATCTGTAAAATTTACACATTAATCTGTAAATTTTACACTTTAATCTGTAACTTTTACACATTAATCTGTAAATTTTACACATTAATCTGTAAAATTTAAACATTAATCTGTAAAATTTACACTTTAATCTGTAAATTTTACACATAAATCTGTAAAATTTACACTTTAATCTGTAAATTTTACACTTTAATCTGTAAATTTTACACTTTAATCTGTAAATTTTACACTTCAATCTGTAAATTTTACACTTCAATCTGTAAATTTTACACATTAATCTGTAAATTTTACAAATTAATCTGTAAATTTTACACTTTAATCTGTAAAATTTACACTTTAATCTGTAAATTTTACACATTAATCTGTAAATTTTACACTTTAATCCGTAAATTTTACACTTTAATCCGTAAATTTTACACTTTAATCTGTAAAATTTACACTTTATTCTGTAAATTTTACTCTTTAATCTGTAAATTATTTACTTTAATCTGTAAATTTTACACTTTAATCTGTAAATTTTACACTTTATTTTGAACAACCTGAATTGTTATCGGTTATAATCAAACGGTCGATAAATAATATTGCCGTTCCAAAATTAATATAAACATCTTTTAGTTATTTATATACGTACATGTATATACTTTTGGTTATTTAGAAAAAATTCAATTAATTTAACTAAATTACAGATTCAATAATTGAACTTCTGCGCGCATTAAACGAATTTGCCTATGATGATATCAATATCACATTCATCGAGAATACGTACATGTATGTTTGATATGCTCTTCTTTTATATTCTAAGAAAAGTTTTACTTGTATCAGTAATACTAATTTGCTTATCATTTGCATTGCTTGTAAAATAAAAAATCAGAATTAAATACTATCTTGCATGATTAACGGTCTATGGCTTAAAAATGCGTTACTGAGGATGTGTGAAGTTGCTAAATTGACTACCGGTATGTGAATTAACAAATAAAGTGTAAAATTTACAGATTAAAGTGTAAATTTTACATATTAAAGTGTAAAATTTACACTTTAAAGTGTAAAATTTACAGATTAAAGTGTAAAATTTACAGATTAAAATGTAAAATTTACAGATTAAAGTGTAAAATTTACAGATTAAATAAATGTGTAAAATTTACAGATTAAAGTGTAAAATTTACAGATTGAAGTGTAAATTTTACAGATTAATGTGTAAAATTTACAGATTGAAGTGTAAATTTTACAGATTAATGTGTAAAATTTACAGATTAAAGTGTAAATTTTACAGATTAATGTGTAAAATTTACAGATTAAAGTGTAAAATTTACAGATTAAAGTGTAGAAATTAAAAAAAAGTGAAGTGTTCAAGTGGCACTAATAAGCTTCCGTACTATAGCATTTCACACGAAAATATATAAAAATTCTTATTTCTTCTAAAAGTTATTGAAACTTCAAATTTTTGGACGGGTTTGATTGACACATCCTTGCACTTTCACAAATTTTAATTTTATTCTTAACACTTAGGAAAAGTGGCAATCTTGTTGTGTATTAATCAAGGCAAGGATGTTTAGAACTAAAAGTTTTCTTACAAAATCATTCCCGCGGTATTACTTGTACAAACAAAATGGGTTTGTGAAACACTATTGCCCCGTATGACCACATAGTGAAAGCTAAATTCAAATCAAACATGTTAATAGCCAAAGTAAGGCCATCTAACAAGAAGTACAAATGTAAAATATAAAACTCTAGCACCCTCTGTTGAAAATGTATGGCCAAGGATATTTTTTAAAGGTAGGTCAAACTCCGGGGTCAAGGTTGTTGGTATCCCATGAAAGGTCTTGTCACAAGGATTACATATGCGAAGTATAAAAGCACTAGCCCTTACCGTTCAAAAGTTATGGACAAGGTTAAAGATTTTTAAAAGTAAATCAATCTCAAGGTCAAAGTTATTGGTATCCAATGAAAGGTCTTGTCACAAGAATTACATATGTGAAGTGTAAAAGTACTAGTCTTTATTGTTCAAAAATTATGGCCAAAGTAAAAGTTAGTCAATCTCAACGGTCAAGAGTTCAATTTTGGCGGTACTCAAAGAAAGGTCTTGTCACAAGGAGTACACCTGTGAAATAGGAAAGTCATCATGGCCCCACCCAGTCAAAAGTTATGAGCAATGTTAAAGTTTTTTATGAAAAGACAGACAGTCAAGGTAAAAATTAGATACCCCCGAAACTTCGTTGATGGGGGCATAAAAATATTAGAAGTTTCAACTCTTAGGAAAAACAATATATTTGGCAAAAATGCAAAAATGGGAGTGTCTTTAATAACCAAAATTGTCTACTTTTTGAAGAACAATTTTATCATCGTTCAGAAGTACATGTACATGTAGTTACATAGTTACGTTTGTCACAAACCGACCATAATTAAAAGGAAATTGTAGACACCCTAACTGTAAAAATTGAATAAAGAAGGATAATCCATTCTTCTGGACCGCAAAAATCCACTTTAAAAATTGTATTTGAAACCTATGCCTTATTTGGGGCCTTGAGTGAAAAGTTTCAAGGAAATCGAAGTCTAGTGAAACTTCTATAACTGTTCATCATGCTTGGGATAAAAGTTGATGCATTAAATATAATACACATGTACATAAGCCAAGTAATAGCGATAATAACATTTTATTTTTAGAATGTTTAATTCAAGTATTCATTTGAAATGAATATATCTTTAAAAGTAAATAGATGATGCACAGAATGTGGATTTTAAGTACGCTGAGTCACTGACACATAAAATGAATAATCAATTAAATCTGTACATATTGCAAATACGAGGAATGAAAGAGAGGATGACATTGTGTAATGTTTATCATTTGTTTATATACTGGGTAAATATGTACAACTTATTATTTGGAAAATCAAGAAAAAAATACTTTAAAATATGAATTAAAGTTATCGATAAGTTAAAAAAAAATACGTTCATTCCACATAATATTACATATCGTAAACATGTAAATAGATTATAAATTTTATTATACATTTATTTAATATTTATATTAATAAACTATGTAAAAATTCAAAAGTCCATACATATAACACGTACATACAAGTATGTAGATATTGCATTCTATTAAAATGGAATTCTAACTAAAAATAGACTCCATATACAAAGAAACATATAGCGTATAAAAATAAATTTATATTTTTAAAATAATAAACATTCGTAAAATTATTCGTAATAACTTAAAAACAATTCTTGTATATTTTATGAGCTAGATATAAAAGGTAATACACATTTTTAAAGAAATTGTTCACATGTACATGTATATACATTGTAAATGTTGGACTTTGTGAGCTAGATATTATATAAATATACCCCTTTGATTCGGTCGATCCATAGATAGAAAAGCATATCGACCGAGCACGAAGTGCAAGGTCGATATGCTTTTCTGTGAAGTCGATATATCTATGGATCGACCGAATCAAAGGGCTACATTTATTATATTATTTTTCACATAGATTGACAAACAAAATGTGAGAACAATGGGAACAAGACACAAGTTTTCCCTCTTTAGAACTTAGAGATTAGAGATCAACATAAAATAAGCTATTTAAAGTTAATGTGTTTTCTTTATATTAATGGAGTAATTTAGAGGATCGAATTTACTTATTCAAAATAATTTATTTGATTACGTTTTGTATCAATTTTTGACAAGCATATCCAATATGTTTTAATATAAAGTATATCATAATTCAAGGCTTCAGGGCATTGTTATGTCTCATCAATTACGGAACATGAAAAAAAATAATACAAGTTGAAATAAATATTTTCAGAAACATCAAGTCATATTCTGTATTAGCTATAATTGTGAAATCAGTACTTTTTTTGTTTTATAGAAAATTATCTCCATTTTTAAAAGAAACACCAAGTCGATATGCATTTCAGATTCTATAAATAGTAACTCGTCTTTATGCTGTTATATACTTAATCATTTGATCAAGTTTGAGCCAATCATAGAGCTTGGAATAAATGATAAATATAATATTAATTTAAATCTTTTAACATGTATATATAATAGTGGTGACTGTAGGCCTAAAAAAATCGGATGGGCCACCAGAAGGCTACAATCCCACTTAGTGAAAAAAAGAAATCTTTCAAAAAAAAGTGCTGTGTCTCGTTTTATATCTTTGTATTTTCCAATTGTTACTTATAGCAATGCGTCCTTACCCAATCAATTTTGTATCGTGTAGCGATCTAGTTGGACCTCTTCAAAGATCTGATTTAAATTAGATTGGCCTCTATCTATTCTATAACATACTCATATTGGGATTGCAGTTTTATGGCACCTTCTTTATTGGGTTATCTCAGGCAGTAATTGTTGATTTATTTGATAAAGCTACAAAAATTCAAATAATTTAATTTTACACCGAATATTAAATACATAGAAATGAAAATTGATTAAATTTATTCACCAAAAAAATTACTGAAAATGGTTTAGACCCTTCTTCTTGGAAAACGTTGAGAGTACGCAAATGGAATACTGGGAAGGGTACTAATAACCATCCGGAACTCCTCGCTTTCTATAGTCGGCATTGGCGCTTATCTTTCCTTCCTCCAACTGTAAAATGCCCTGTACTACTGAACCGGCGGAGTCCGACATACTGATGTTGTGACCAATATTCTTCAACCCTTCTAACACTTGCTGGAAAGTAAACAAATTTTACAGATAGCCCAGAGACGGTCATCATCGGATACCAATGGGGGGGAGGGGGGTTGTGCAGCCACCATGGAGGATAAGACGAAATCACCCGTGGGTATCCGACGATAAGAGGCAATTTGTTCAAAGTAAGTAAACCTCATCAGTAAAACTGAGCAGGTTACAATTCTTAGTTTTAGAAAGAGTACATTTTCCTTCCATTATTATGGAACTACTAGTAGTCAACATCCGTATGTTAAATTTAAAACAATATGAAAGAAGTTTAATATTTGTTCTCCTGAATCCTATAAAAATCCTTTATAGTACATGTAGTATCTAAAAAAAATATAAAAACATACCTGGTCAAATCCGTTTTCCACTGTGATGTATGCTGGCAACAGCTGATGATGCAGTCGTTTGTGATCTATTGATTTCTTAATTCCATACTTGAACCACAAAGTTTCAATGCTAACCTAAAACGAATTCAATTATTTATAAATCAAATCTCAAACTTTATAACTTTTAATGAATTGAAAACCGAGACGATAACAAACCCCCAATATAATTTTCTGATGCGGATTAATTGTCTACAAAGTCGAAGAGCATGCAAATTCAGAGAATCCGTGCCTTATGCCTTGAAAAAAATAAAAGCATTCGTTGATCGGGGAGGGGTGGGGGATGGGAGAGGGGATATTTAAGAAGGGCGGGCGGTGCCATAGAGAGCTACGTAATGTTTATTGTAAAAGCCTCTTGAAATATCGCTCTGAAATGAAAGTTTTACACATAAACAGAATGACCTTCAATAGATATTTGCACCTCAAAATCAAAAGTGATCTTCCGTAGACCACAGAGAAATGATTTATAAAATTTCATTTCAAAAGCTCAAAGGCTGCTCAAGTGGAAACGAAAATGTTTAAACAGACAGTATAATTTATCCCTTTTTTATTACCTTGATCTTTGACTTATTGACACAGGCGCTTGTTTCATACAGTGAGCTTAGTTTTCTACTATATAATAACAGTAGAAAACTAAGCTCACTGTATGAAACAAGCGCCTGTGCTTATTGACCTCAAAATCACCAGGGTCTTCCTTAGGCCACATGGAGTTGATATATAAAATTTCGTTGCAAAAGCTTAAAGGCTTCTCGAGACGGACAAACAGACCAAAATTTATACCCCCCCCCATTTTCAGTGAAAGCAGGGGGCATATTAGCATACTAAAAAAAGCCAAAGCCAAAATGGGTCTACCAGAACGGTTCAGAATTCGATTCAGCTTGTGTTGTTGTGATAAATGTTCAATTTTTCCACGTATTATGTTTCTTTTGAGAGGGAATTGAAATTTCTTCCGTCTTTTATAGCTCATAAAAATTTTAATGAATGAATAATTTCAACATTTTACATTAAATTCTTAATTCACACATTCTAAGCTACTACCACAAACGTACCAAAGCCGTGGATGTTGTAATTCTAGTTCCACCGGAAGCTCCCACCACTAACTTCACGTGACCATCTGAATCCACCACTATGCTAGGGCACATGGAAGACAGTGGTCTTTTACCTGGCTTGATAAAATTCGCCGCCGAGGCCGGAACACCAAATGAGTTGGTTGTGTTCGGTGTAGAGAAGTCATCCATTTCATTATTAAAAAATATCCCTGTTCTGCTTCCGACCACTTTTGAACCAAAACTATTCAAGCAAAAAAGTGTGATAATGCAGAAAACGTACCTCACATTGTACTTAAAGATAATTTTTCAATGTAATCGTTTCCTAGGGTCAAAGTATCAATGGATGTTCTTGCAGGAAAAAAAAATCAAACGCAAATAGTTCTAACTATTATTAAATTTTCTTTAAGTTGAAGGACATATGGTACATTTTTTTCTTTGGAGGTGACTAAATATCATGTCACAGGTTTAGAAAAGTGATAATTCTTAGATTTTTTTCTCCGAAGACTAGGGAAATGAAAAAAGACTTGCAAAATATCAAATATATGGGTTTTTTTGGTAATTCTCTGAAATGCGCTATGAGAAAGAAGGATGGAAATAAATATATATATATATTTTTGGTAATTCTTTAAAGTATTGCAGATTTGTATACATACTAAAGATTTATTGTACTGGTGAGTGAGACAGCATCACCATTTGGCGCCAGAACTGCTAAATGTGACGTCCCCGTTTTTGACTGGTCGTAAAATGTCGGCCCGTAGTACATGGTGTCATGTGTAGAAGTATCAGATATCAAAGATCGAACATATTTGGCATAGGTTGATGACGTCATATTATTAATCAACTGAAAAAGAAAGAACATATTAAGCCTATTTCCCTTGCCTTTTGCGCAGCATTATGGGAAGGCCAGGGAAACAAGGCTAGGAACATATTCTGCATAGGTTGATGACTTCATATTATTATCCCCGAGTACTCAAACTTCGTAACCATAAGCGGAAAACGCGGACGTGTTTCTGTTTGATTTGTAAGAAAATTTGTAAGAAAATTCATACCGAATCGATATTTTCCTTGAAACTTTGACTCTCTTTGTCTGGGTCCCCAAGACTACTTCTCTTTGCATAAGCAAACTTCATGGCTTCTACGATTCTATGCCAGGTTAATGTCGACTTTTCAGTGGTTGAGACACTATCAGGATTAAATCCGTATCCTACACAATATTAATGCATTCATTTGTTTTAAGAAAATTTTATTGCTAACAACACATTTTTTCTATACATTTCAAGGTCTTTGGAGCATAGACCGTTATATCTTAAAGTATACATGTATTTCAACTTCCTATATCAATATACCGTCTGCAATTTGGAGAATCATGGCGTACACTGCTCCGCTAGATGGCGGTTGTGGCGTAAAGATGGTAGAATTGTCCTTAAGTTTTACAACTAATGGCTCCTTCACAACTGCTACATAGTTCTTAAGGTCTTCTTTTGTAATAATCCCACCTATAAAAAAATTACATTACTCTGTTCTGCAATGTTGACCAAAATAGGCACACTTTCGTATGAAACGAGTGAATTTTATAATTATGTACGTCAGAGGAAAATTAAATTATAAATTTATAACCTCTGTTTATAATCTAAAAAAAAAAATGTAGTACTTTAACCATAACTCGTACATAGCTTGAAAAAGGGTTCTTTCTCACCTGGTAAGTTATTATACAATAGGTTCCCTGATATTCACAAATCAAAGTATCTTATAAGTATTTTAAGTATTTTGGAACTTTCAGCATCAGAATTCTGCATTTTAACCAGTTTTTACATAATTAATTTTAAGAATACTGATTTAAAAAATGTAAGGTGAGGTTATTCTATGTTGACACATACATCTGTTTATCTAATATGTCTCCCATCTTTAATAATATGACAACCATATATTTTTTGCAATAATTGGTAAATTTTAACTATATCAGATGAAAATAAATGCAGTTTTTATACTTTGAACCATTAAAATAGTGGGGGTGAAAAAATGTCTATATACTCTATAGACATTGATTGCTTTAGTCAGGAAAGCTTTTTGAAAAGTCGATTTGCATTTAAGTAACCGTAACTAACAATAACATAATACATGTATTTTTAAGACAGGAATACTACGAAAAACGAATCGCAAAAAAGACGGGTCATGAACTTTAATTTATTTATCTGATCAAGATTTCTATTTTTTAGGGTCCATTTGCTGGGGTAGGCACCGTACGTTCAAAGGTTGAGTAAAATATTCGTGTTTATAAATTGAACTCTGTCGATTTTTCTTACTGTCGGCAGAAACTCTCGACTCTACTACAGTAAGTTTAGTCCTCCACCTATACTGAAAGCCGCCGGTATGTTCCTGCATGAAAGCCTCCCCCCCCCTCCCCCATCAAATGGTCCAACAGGTAAAATTGAAAATTCCAAAATCTTCATGCACAGGACACATCTTATCATAGTTCTAAAGATGAAATGTCAACTGTATAAACTAGAGGTACTGTGAGCACTGAGCTCACTATATCATACCGCCTCTCATATGATTATGATAGCAAAGTCCCGTTTTGCTTTTGGAGACCCAAAATCATGAATATGAGTCAGATCAAAAAGTAAATCAAAAAGTAAATTATAATTTCCGACAGCTTTTTCATTTTTATTTCCGACATTGCTAGAGTTTTAAGAGTACCTTTCGAGCATATCTAAAGTTATAATCAAATACTGAGATAAAAATAAAATTTTAAGGGATAAAAAAATATTTCAAACCACATTTCCCGAAAAAAGATACTAGTAGTACAATACATTGTATATATAGATGCACCAAAATTCTGGGTAAATTTCTTTGTGAGTTAAATGAGCACGCAATTTTTGTTCCATTTCCACTGATTTATACGACGGTGCACAACCGTCATGACTGCACAGAATTCATATCGGATATCATTTATCTAAATATTCTTTTAAAACATTTCTTCAGAAGGAATGTCTTGAATTCTGTTTTCGTTGTCAGAAAAGTACTTCATGATAAAATTAATGTTAGAGATGAAAAGTATAAAATGTGGAAATTAAAACAACAAAATGTCGGAAATGAAATGTTGAATATCTCAAAAGAATTTCGTAATCAAATACATGTAAGCTTCGCCCGTTATGCAAATTATCCCATGTTTCCCACTATCGTTGATGCCCCGGCATCTATACTAACTAGACAGTGACTCCCTATATTTTCCATTTCATTGTGAAATAAAATTGTAGATTTAGATTTTAGAAACGTTGACATAGATTTAAGTTAAACAAGAACTACAATGCCAATTTCAATAGTCCTTGCCCACGTCAATTGTTCTTAATTCTTAAAATTTGTTTAATTCTTAAAAATTCGTTTTATCTACATATTTACGTGTATATATATGTACATGTGTTTTTGCATGTTAATTTATGTTGTAAATGTTTTCTTGTGATATTTTAACTGTGATAGTTGGTTTAAGAGCTCTACAGAGCTCATGTTTCTTGTTATGCAATGTATACAATGCCGAATTTAAATAAAATTTACTTACTTACTTACTTACTTACTGACGTCAAACACAAAGGCAGCCGCACGAGATTTACATGCATATTTGGCCTCCTTAGTGTCAGACAGAGAGACAGATGCGCATGAGATTTGCAAGCACATTAGGCCTCCTTGACTCCTGACCTATCGATCTGCCTAATTTACATTCCGGTAGAATTATCAAGAAATCAACACCGCAAACTTTCAAAGAGTTGTCACAGAGAAAAAAAAATTAGAAATGGAAATATAAGAGCATCAACACTCTAATATACCTGCTTCCCGAATATCCTCTACGATGTTATCGACCAGGGAACCGTTGTACATTGCGTGTGGATCGTTGGCAATGGCTTCAAACGTGTTGGCCAGTTTAGGCATTTTGATGATTTCTCCTTCGTTGTATGGTCGTCCGGTTTCCGGGTTTGTGAGGACATCTCTGTAAAGAGAATTAAATAATACCGACATTAATGAAAGCATTATTTTTTTTTTAATTGTGACACGATAGCGGTGTTTTTCTTTGAAGTTTACTGTTCTGTATTAGCAATACAGAACGGGACTGTGGTGGGCGGAGCTACTTTCCGTTCTGTATTAGCCCTGTATACAGTATTGTATTTGCCAACTATTCTGTATCTAAAATACAGCACGGTCTAAAAATAAATCTGATTCAATTTAGCAAAAGCACGTACAAATAGTAAATGCCGATGTTTTCCTATTATAAATTTTGGGGGAAATAGCCTGTATTTTCCTGAGAATGTAAAATGTCAAAATTTCTCAATCACTTATTAATTTTAAAAACTTATTCCACACAGAATCTACACGTAATTTCGATCCAAACTAAAAGGAAAATTCGCAATAACGGAAAACATCCTCTGTACGTACGTACCCCGCTCCCCCCGTGCAAAATCATTCAGTTCAGGTCCATTTTTCCGCGTTTTTTATTTTTTAAAATCCTTCTCGCTGACGACAGCCACACGTCTCTTTCATTTCGTTTTTAACGTCGCAATTCAATTTGAAAATAAAAATCCGTGACATCAAAGTCCATCGAAAAATTTTCTGTAAATCCTGTTTTCGTAAATCCAGTTAAACCGGAATTTTAATACCCCTGAAATATATTATGATAAATCTCCATCTACAATAGATCACAACAATGACGGTTAAATCCTCCAATTTATCCATTAAGACTGACTATCACTCGATTACGTCCACCCCGTTAAACTGTCAAAACTAATCTGACCGAATTTTACGTTTTCCGTGGAAATATATATACTGCGGATGCGTACTCCCCGTCGGGGCCTCATCTACAGAACTCTAGCGGAAGTTTGGATGCTGCAAAGTTATAAAGTGGGCGGAGCAATTTTTGATTGATCGTGTCACAAATCATTTAGAGAACTCGACAGGTTCTGTATCGTAGATACAAATTTGGGGGTGGAGACTCGTGCTAAAGCACTCGTCCACCCCCAAATTTGTATCTACGATACAGAACCCTCGAGTTCTCTAAATAATACTTACAAATCTTTTTTTAGGTGTGGATCACGAGAAAGAATTCAAAATGTAGCATACTGTTAGTGAAAAAATGACAAAGAAGAATGTTATTTACAAAGACTTTCATACATATGTATCTATTTATAGCACAGATGTGTGCTGGTAAGTACATATGCAGTCACGTACATGTGCATGAGAAACATTTTTTTTATCAAACAGCATTTTATATCACACAATGAATATCTTACGCTTAGTGTCCTTTTCTCATTATACATTGTACTAAAATTATCGTTTATAATGATTCTGGAATTGTTAATTAAATCATGAATAGATAATCAAATTATACCTTAAGTTTCTCTGTCTAAGTAACACTGTCGTTTGACGAGAAATGGCGTACGCCAGAGGCTGGCTCACCCTCCATCCCTCTCTTAGCATCTTTATGGTTGGCTGAAACAAATCTTTCCAGGGAAGTTTGCCGCCAATTTTCCAAGCTTCATACAATCCTTTAATTTCACCTGGTACTCCTATGGCTAAACCACCTAGCAAAAGGGATGGAAAGAATATTAATAATATTCCGCAAAAAAAATTCCGAAAATATGCAAAGAAAATGGAAAACTATGGAATCCGGAGAGGTCCACGTAGTTCACTATCGCGCCATCAAGGTTGCAGTCAAAAGTGCAATGGTGTATGGGAAATTTTACGATGAAGCGATGGTACGATGACGATGAAGCAATAGCGCGACGGCGATGGCATGATGAAGCGATGGCGATAACGCGATGGCACGATGAAGTGATCACGTGTCGGTGCGTGGCGATGACTAGTTGGTGCAATGACCATGGCGCGATGGGACGGTGATGACGAAGCGATGTTCACTATCTCTCCATCATTCTGTTGTTAAATTACTTTTAAAAACAAATATATCTTGTAAATATAATTACTGCAGTTCTGCTGCTGTAGGTTACCTGAGTGACTCAGGTAACCTACAGATGAGACATACATTTAATTATATATACACTGTACATTGTATTTACATTTCTAAAAGTTTTAGTTAAAGCGATAAATGTAACTGTTTTGGGTTTCAATTTGTATTTGATGGATAATGGATCTTTACTACACTGACTATACCAGTACATTGTCAGGTTTTTGTTTCAATATTTCCGAAAAAGATTTCTTTTGAAGACTTTAATTTGGTTAATACAGAAACAAACTATATTACGAGTATTCGAGAAATTGTAGCAATTATAGTGATAAACCCACTAGTTTATATAGCTGTTAATAAAATGGTTACTCATTTTTACCTTCCGTTGAAGATTTATTCTCTGGCACATACATTTCTTCTGTTGCTCCCCCTGGCGCCATCTCGCGGGCTATGATTGTGTAGGCTGTGTTATTTGCCCTTTAAAATTAAAAACTTGAAGGTTGAATGACCTTAAAGAAAGTTATTTGTAATGTGTACAAACAGTGTAAATTTTTAGTAATCTGTAATTTTAATCAAATGAATTAAGTTTTTAAACAAGATTTCTGTTACAAGACTAGCACATACCTATTGTATACAGTCATGAAATGCCCTCCTCCAATACCACAACTGTGACTGTTATCTACACACTGACAAAGAATGGTGGCGATAGCAGCATCTACCACGGTCCCTTGTCGCCGACCCATGATATCTCTGAAATCCAGTACAGTTAAAATTGGTATTTGCTTTAAAGCTGTTTTTTGGCATTATTTTTATTTTTCATTCCTCTACAATATGTCCAACGATTCCTTATCGAAAAAATTAAGATACTTCATATATTTTTCTTAAATTAAAATGGTATTTGAATTTAATTAGTTGTTTTTATTTTTTTTGTTCATCCGTACATAAATAATACGTGTAGTTAAAAAAAATATACAGAGGTATGCCTTATAGACTGTCAAGAAATTAAGAAAAAAAAAGATCCAGGAAGTCAAACATGAGAAAAACATACGTGCCGATTTGTGCGCAGGTTCCGGTATCGGATGCAATGGCAGCGTATCGATAATGACCCTCGATTGATGGGGTTCCCTCCGGAGCGGGTTTGGTGGTGGTGGTGGGTGGCGACCCTGTGGAGGAGGTTCCCGATTCCGTCCCTTGTTCTCCACAAGGTGTTTGGCTGGAATCCTTGTCTCTAGTTAGCACAAACCCGAGGCCAAGTCCGAGGGCAATAATACAGGCGATGATGAGAAAAGTGGCGATGATTATCAAACGCCCTTGAGACATTTCTTTGGACCTGTTAAATAACCAGGAAAGCCTTATTACCTACTCGATATACCGGTAAATACACGATTTTTTTAATATAAATGAACAGAAGCTGCAAGATTGACATTCGTGTTTCTTTCATCCACGTAGAATCTTTTAAATAATTGTCGAAACGGGATTAACGGGCCCTGAGTTATTACTTAATGAGATGAGTGACGATTATTTTGACAATTTGAAGTAATTAAGTGTCAACTGGAATGTCTCAATCCTGCTTCAAAAGAAACTAGTGCTAATTGTAACGGGGACCGTTACAGATGTTCCCCAAACGCTCCCCAACTCCCTTTTGGTGCCATATTCCCTATTAGCTTCATTAAAGAAGACAAACTCTATGCATTTGAGACTTTAACAACGTTTACCCAGAAGTGTACCAATTTCCTTCAAATTTTAGCATTGCACGCGTGCTCAAGTTAATGCACGTGCGTAATGACCATATCATATTGTCTACACAATCTATATATTTTGATATGCTAAATATTAAAGTATTTAATCCAAAAGTAAAAAAAATCGCTCATTTAATATATCTTTTAAAACGTGCATACATGAGCATGGTGACCATACCTTCTTGTAGAAGTCCATTACATTCATGTTCTAAATCTCATCCTGTTTGGTTGAAAACCAAGGGAGTTATAGCTGTTATAGCTGTTTAAAGTTTCAGCCAATCAGATTGCAGCGCAAGTAAACGCACAATTAGTATAGTGACCATACCTTCTTGTAGAAGTCCATTATATATATCTCTGCTCCAAATCCCATCCTGTTTGGTTGAAAACCAAGGGAGTTAGAGCTATTTAAAGTTTCAGACAATCAGATTGCAGCGCACGTACACGCACGTGTACGCATGTGCATTGTGACCATACCTTCTTGTAGAAGTCTTTTATATATATCTACGTTCCAAATCCCATCCTGTTTGGTTGAAAACCAAGGGAGTTATAGCAATTTTCAGCCAATCAGATTGCAACTCACGTGCATACACGTGTTTTCATGATATTTGCTATATATCATGTTGTAGGATATCATAATACATGGCTATGTTCAAAATTTCAAAGGATTTCGTCAAAAAACAAGAAAGATATTAAGACTTTAGTTTCAGCCAATCAGAGCAAAGTGCACGTGCATGCGCGTGAGATCTTGCTATTTTGACCATGTCATCTTGTCTATACTACTAATATATCCTTACATTGTGAGTTTCAAAGCATTTCATCAAAAAATAAAAAAGTTAAGGCTATATATATTATATTGGCCATTTAACGTGTTGCACGTGCTCGCTCTTGCATTATAATGACCTTCGTTCGGCAAATCTTGAATAACATCCCTACTGACCCTAAAAAGGTTTTACCTAAGTGGATGTGTAGTTTACAAGATCACTCGCGGACAAAATTATCCCAGGAAGAAAAATAATAATAATAATAAGAAACAGAGTAAAAACAATATGTTCCCCAACTTCGTTTGGGGAACATAATGACATTGATAAAGAAAAGAATAAGTTCAATAATAGAAGAATTCCACAGATGAACAGTTTAGTTTTTTGAAATTTAATTAATTTAATATTTTAAAAAGTTATTTTCATTCAAAAATGTTAATTTTGCTCGATGATATATATATACCGGTATATATCTTGTACCCTTGAAAATAGGCTTGGGCCTACCTTTTTTTCAAAAGCAGTTTTTTTTTCGTCCAAAATTGGGTACAGTGGATTTATACTGTTTCAAATGAGATAAAAGATACCACAGAGTCTTACACATCTGTTTCATATTTAGATATTTTACTTAAAAAAGACGTCAATGGTAATCTAACAACCGAGCTCTACGATAAACGTGATTACTTTAACTTTTCTATCGTCAACTTCACTTACTTATGCAGCAATATGCCTTCACCAAAGGAGTTTATATATCTCAGTTGATTCGATACGCAAGAGCATGCTCTATGTATGAACAATTTCTACAACGAGGTAAATTATTGACAAACAAGTTGATGAAGCAAGGATTTCAGCAGGCTCGTTTAGAGTCATCCTTTCGTAAGGTCTATGGTCGATACAATGACCTTGTCAGCAAGTACAATTTATCATTGAGTCAAATGCTGCCTGACGTTTTTCATAGTAATTGTTAGGCCATTAATTACACACTGAAATGTCGACAGATTTTCCCGTTATTTCCTGATCATGACATGGAGCACACAGCGAGTGTGACCGGTCGGCAGGGGATGCACACTCCCCCATGGCACCTGATCCCACCTCTAATGGTTTAGAGGTCACTTTTCCCTCTGCTTCAAAATTTGGACAGTTTCATGGATCATCTAGTGAGCTTGAAAAGTGTTCATAATTTCCATAATTAAAGGACAAGGTACATGGTAACTGCCGAATCTGACCCCTTATTTGATGTAAAACCAGAACAATGTTAAAATCGTGATAGTTTGAAGCTAACAAATTAAAAATGCTTGTTTCAAAACCAGCACTAACTTTGATTCAAAGCTTACACTGAGGCCACAACAGAGTGCAGAAGTAAGACATTTTCCCGATTTTTAAAAAAAATTCTGGTGGAATTTCATCATATTTGAGATACGTTTCTCTTCGGGAAGCACAGAACGCAAGCTTGCCTCTTTGAGATTTTTATAGATAAAATGCATCTGATACTAGTTTATGAAATATTAAAATTTGGTAGAAAGGCAAGTTTGAGATCTTTATATTTTTCCAAAACAAAATGTGCTGTAAAATCGATAGAAAATCCAGAACTGGACATATTTTCTTACCTTTCTGTCACTTCTGTGTATCCCTTAGAACTAATACTCATTTTGTGGCAGGGGTGACAACAGGTTTTTGTTTTTAAACTGTTGCATCATTCTTAAAGACACCCTAAATCATAGGCCAAAAAGGGGTCTTGAATATCTTGTCCTTTCATGAAACGGGGGAAAAAATAGCTTACCCCATAATGTATCGTGGCTCAGCAAGTCGTGTACTGTCCTTTGACTCTGAATGAAATTTTGTTAGACTGGAATAAAAATTTAGAATTAGTTAAAGAAAAAAAAAAAGAAAATCGAAACGGCGCGAGATAGATAAGTATAAGAGCCGCAATATAAAAGCTTTTTTGATTCTTTTCTGTAGAGTGTAATGGAAATCTAAATCGATCTTTGAATCAAGTATTTAAATTATCATGCTAAGTAAATATTGCATGAAAAGAGATGCTTGCAAAATTTTTCAGACATGTGTCCCAGAAAGAGAGAAAGAGAGAGAGAATAAATACCCAAATTTGAAAGCAAACTATCTTTATATGTCAGAAAATTTAATATAGTGATCAATAAAATCATAGTATCATGTGTAGAAATTTCTAGAACTCAAAATTCATTGACTAATTGAATATCCCGAACTAAATTTCATGACGTTGCGCACGGTGTTGGTTCATATTGACGTTATGTAATGATTTCACATTATTCAAAAAACGATCTTACACCTTCATCATCCATTTGGTACTTTTCTACGTATTCTTAGATTTCACCAGGTTTTCATGTATAAATTTTGAAAATTGTTCTCTGTCTATCTCCGTAACCCTTTTCTCTTCAAATTTGAGCTTCCTTGCATACAAATTTCCCCCCCATTTTTATAAAGTTCAAAATATGCCGCTACAGTTCACATGCTCTGGGGTATCATCAGAATTGTAACGTACATTGTTTATTTTGACATGTTAGATTTCCTGACCCAGAATAAATTGAATGGACGAGATTTTAAAACGTACCAATAGAGAGGAGTATGGTTGATCACGAATGAATGGGCCACAGATCCAATGTAAATATTTGAATAATACTGGCAAAGTTAAAAAAAATGTAACGGCGAGAGACCAAAAGCTGTGCATATTTTTTTGTTCAAATGGGGTTTAATTCTAATTTCCGAATTAAAAGACATGTTACCTTTTTAAAAAAATCATTTAAATTATATGTTACCTCCTTTATTGTCAAGTTGAAAGAACTATGAAGATATTTGGGTTTTTTTCCCACTTAGGACCGAAATATTATGACGAGAATGCACCTCAAGTACTATGTAGACGTGGACGCTGTTTAATATTTCACACTTTAAGAGATTTATAACTGTGTTTGTTGACGATATAAGGACTATCGGTTGGATGCATAAACACGGCTGGTTACTCGTAACATGACAAGATAACAAGGGTCTTGGAATGGTCAGGTTGACATACGTAATTATAATGTGTGATATTAAATGTCAGTTTGTGTATGGTCTACTTGTAATTAAGCTAAGACAGGGATATACATGTAATATTTCATTCAAGCATCGGAATAAAATGAATTTCCTATTAAATATTATATACATGTATTATTAAAAAAATGAGGATCAGAGCCTATACTATCATATTTATAGACGGGGTGACGATGAAAACGCTGTGTTAAACACAAGAAAATGATAACAGATCCTTTAAAGGACTTTGTAATAGAAAATAGAAACGCACGACATTCTGTATAAAGTACTGTCATTTTCAAGTAATCGTTAGATTGTACATGTATAACTTTCAAGTTCCGTGAAGGACGGAAGAGGTTTCCAATGATGAGCATTCACTTGTAATAAAGGTGTAGAGACAGTACTTAAACGCTGCATGGTTGGAACGAGAGATACGTCTGAATGCACGTTTTAACAAATTAATATAAACACAAAGAAGAAAGACGTGAAAACGGAGGAAAAATAACTTACCTTTACTTCCTTCCTTTACTCACTGCTGTCCAGCGCAAGCACAAAGCCTTTTAAAAATCCTTTTAAATTTATGTATAGAAAAATCCCATTACAACAAATGCCTGGTCAGTAAAAAAGGCCGTATTTACATTTTTATGACCATAAGCAAACGCTAAAAAAAAAATTCTGACCTAGCAAAATTTTGCAATAAACAGGTGAGATTCCCGTGTCGTTTAGTTGTTCATTCTCCAGTCTTTTTAAGTCAGGAATATACCGGATGCACCTGTACGTAAGAGATGTTTGTTTATGTCAAGTTACACCTTAAACACCGAGTAGAGAAAGGTAGCGTTAACAAGGCTGTTTAAAAGGCTTCTTATACGAAAGAAAGGACATAGAATTAATTGTAGAACTTTATGGCACGCCAAATCCACAAAAATGAGCAAAACATAGTTTCACAGTTTTCATAAACTAGGTTTATCGGTTGTAAACTATAGTTTACGGACTGTAAAGTATAGTTAACAACGTTAATCTATATTTTACATCTGTAAACCATAGTTAACGCGATAATCTATGTTTCACAACCGTAAACTATACTTAACATCGAAAACAATCATTTGCGATCGCAAAACATAGATTATCTGATAAATACAGTTTCACGATTTGTAAACTATAGTTTACAAACCGTTAACTATAGTTAACGATCTGATAAATATAGTTTCACGATTTGTGAAACTATGATTAACAACTCTTAACTATAGTTTACGATTGTAAACTATAGTTTACAAACGTGAATCTATGTTTATCAACACAATCTATTGTTAACGCTTTATTCAGACAGATAAACTTAGATTAGCATTCGTAAACTATAGTTAACGACCGTTAAATATAGTTTTACAGATGAAAACTATACTTAACGAATCGTTAACTATACTTAACGAATCGTTAACTAGTTTATCAATTGTGAATCTAGGTTTATCTCATTTTTGTGAATTTGGCGTGCCATAGAACTTGCATGCGTTTTAAATGATAAATATGAATGCAATTTTTCAGGTTTTCATTACATGTTTTTTTTTCCCTTTTCTTACATAATTAGCTAAAAAAAAAAAAAACCATGTTAACACGGATCTCAAAATAATTTAAATAGGATAGGTGTGGTAATATTTCGGAAAACACAAAACCAAATTAACACCCTTAAAAAAATCCGAGGACGGTTAAAAATGTTTTTAACTGCTGTCTATTTAATTAATTCACCATTTCTTTTCAAATACTGATGATATAAAGAAAATAGGGTATGCATATATCATTTGCTATGAAGTATAAATCGCATTTCAAGTGGGATAACAATGTGCGAGTTACTGTTTTCAATATTGATGTTCATCAAAGTTGTGACTTAGTTTTCAGTGTCGAGCAAATATTGGGTGCTTATATAGAGCCTTTAAGATGAGAGAAGCCAAGTTTAAATCCTAGAGTGAAGAATTCTCCTCAAGAGTTGTTTTCATTCATAACCTTAGCATGTAAAGATTTACTTCTGCAATGAAACTTGCAACTTTGTTTAACATATTAAAGGCAGTTCTAGGTTTTTGAAAAGAAATGAAATATTGCACGCCAAAGAGGGTGTCTTTCTCTGGAAGAGGATATGTTACAGATGTATGTATAATTTCATTGCAAACTCCCGAAGGCTTCTCGAGATACTTCGGAAAACGACTGGGAAAGACTGTATGAAAGACTGTTTGAAAGACAGACGGAGAGACAGACCGAAATTATCCCCTACCTTCAGTAACAGCGGGAAACCAAAATAATGGTCAAGAAATTTAAAAAAAAATGTGTCCATGAGATAAAATTCTTGGAAACGAAATAAAATTTGCGGTAATAGAATTTTTTCTAGTATACATAATTTGTATTTAGTCATGGTACGGAGAGTATCAAAGGTTAAGATAAGGCACATTTGTAAAATATAAAATTAACGGGTTCAGCAATGTCTTTCCCAATCTGTGAGTCTTACTGGAGTCAAAAAGTCATCCATTAATTGCAAAACTGCAAAGATGCCTTAAACGACTTGAAATCTCATTATTTAAAATTCGTACATTCTACTCATGCATAAATTCTGTTGATATAAATATATACCTAACTGTTCAAGATCTACTGCATAAAATCAGACAAAACATCTTTTACAGCTTTTTAGCTACATTAAGAGAAAACCCAATTTTCATAAAAAAAAGGCTCAAAAGACAATCTCAAAGTTCATACGATGCAAAGGTTCAAAATGCATTTATAATTTCATGACCCACGAATTTAGTTTTCGTACACTACCCAAGCTTACACGTGTAATCATGAAATCGCTTATTTCAAGTATATTAATCATTCTGAAATGAAAAAAAGCCCATTTAGTTTGCAATTTAATATTTCCCTCCTACTAATCTATGTCACTGGGATAATTTCTGAAGAGACATTTTAGTGTCATAATTTATTAGAGTTTGTAAAAATGAATCAAGAAAGTATGCGTCACAGGCAACCTACGACAAGATGCTCATCCCACAAGTGTACAATGTGTTGTGGAGACGTCAGAATCGGACAGATCATTTGTACCAGGGAATTTTCTCAAGTTGATTCAGAATGAAACTCGAAATTCATTCGAATCGGGGAATATTGTTCTTTCCCAGTTTTACCTACTGAATCTAGTGAATTGAAGGAACATGCCCCTAAAAAATCAAAACTTTGTATTGATTTAGATGATACTATCTTGAAATCACCACGGACTCAAAATAATGACAAGAGGCCCATGGGCCACATCGCTCACCTGAGCACTGTGGCTAGGAATAAAATAGAAATTGGTTTATTATTGAAAAGTTTAAATTCAAAAGTAAACCTTTGACCGGTTATAGTTTTACTATTCTTGAGAAGATGATTTTTAAAGAATTTTCCTATATATTTCTATGTAAAACTTTGGTCGGCCATTGTGGCCCCGCCCTACCCCCGGGGGTCATGATTTGAACAAACTTGAATCTACACTACCTGAGGATGCTTCCACATAAATATGATCAATTATGGCTTTGTTATTCTTGAGAAGAAGATTTTTAAAGAATTTTCCTATATATTTCTATGTAAAACTTTGGTCGGCCATTGTGGCCCCGCCCTACCCCGGGGGTCATGATTTGACCAAACTTGAATCTACACTACCTGAGGATGCTTCCATATAAATATGATCAATTATGGCTCTGTTATTCTTGAGAAGAAGATTTTTAAAGAATTTTCCTATATATATCTATGTAAAATTTTGGTTGGCCATTGTGGCCCTGCCCTACCCCCGGGGGTTCATGATTTGAACAAACTTGAATCTACACTACCTGAGGATGCTTCCATATAAATATGATCAATTATGGCTTTGTTATTCCTGAGAAGAAGATTTTTGAAGAATTTTCCTATATATTTCTATGTAAAACTTTGGTCGGCCATTGTGGCCCTGCCCTATCACCGGGGGTCATGAATTGAACAAACTTGAATCTACACTACCTGAGGATGCTTCCATATAAATATGATCAATTATTGCTTTGTTATTCTTGAGAAGAAGATTTTTAAAGAATTTTCCTATATATTTCTATGTAAAACTTTGGTCGGCCATTGTGGCCCCGCCCTACCCCCGGGGGTCATGATTTGAACAAACTTGAATCTACACTACCTGAGGATGTTTCCCCATAAGTTTCATCTTTCCTGGCACAGTGGTTCTTGAGAAGATGATTTTTAAAACATACCACCAAAATTTCATTAATTCCCAATTATCTCCCCTTAAATGAGGGCGTGGCCCTTCATTTGAACAAACTTGAATCCCCTTCACCCATGCTTTGTGGCAAGTTTGGTTGAAATTGGCCCAGCGGTTCTTGAGAAGAAGTCGAAAATGTGAAAAGTTTACGGACAGACAGACAGACGGACGCCGGACAAAATGTGATCAGAAAAGCTCACTTGAGCCTTCGGCTCAGGTGAGCTAAAAAAAGAAATGAGAAATTTTCTAACAATGAATTTAAGGCAACACAACATATTAAAGATAAAACATCTTTTGACGATTTTGATTTTTCTGTTTATTACGGATGCGATTTCTACACTTTAATCTGTAAATTTTACACTTTAATCTGTAAATTTTACACTTTAATCTGTAAATTTTACACTTTAATCTGTAAAATTTACACTTTAATCTGTAAAATTTACACTTTAATCTGTAAATTTTACACTTTAAAGTGTAAATTTTACACTTTAATCTGTAAATTTTACACTTTAAAGTGTAAATTTTACACTTTAATCTGTAAATTTTGCAGTTTAATCTGTAAATTTTGCACTTTAAAGTGTAAATTTTGCACTTTAAAATGTAAATTTTACACTTTAATCTGTAAGTTTTACACTTTAATCTGTAAATTTTACACTTTAATCTGTAAATTTTACACTTTATTTGTTTATTCACAAATAGTCAATTTAGCAAATTCATACATCCTTAGTAACGCATATTAAAGCCAACAGACCGTTAATCATGCAAGATAATATTTAATTCTGATGTTCTATTTTACAATAAATGCAAATTATAAGCAAATTACTATTATTTATACAAGTATAACTTTTTCTTAAAATATAAATGAAGAACATGTACATATTTTAGATTAATGTGAAATTGATATCAAAGTATGTTCATAGTAATTTTGGAACGGCAATGAATTTTATATATTTTGATTCAATGTCGTTTATTATTAGACCCATGAGGAAAAAGTCTATCCTTGTTTATCATGTACTAGTTACGGAAGCGTATTAGTGCCACTTGCACACTTTACTTTTGTTTAATTTCTACACTTTAATCTGTAAATTTTACACTTTAATCTGTAAATTTTACACTTTAATCTGTAAATTTTACACATTAATCTGTAAATTTTACACTTTATTTGTTTATTCACATAGTCAATTTAGCAACTTCACACATTCCCAGTAACGTATTTAAAAGCCAATAGACCGTTAATCATGCAAGATAATTACGGAAGCGTAATATCAATCTGAACTGCAAATAAAAAAAATCTTTGAGATATATATTTTTACTCTTCTTTACACTATAGTAAAACTAAAGAAACACATGTATATATACTGAAACAAAAGCAGATCCCTGATTTCTTATTCTGGGGAAAATTACGAGACCCATGAGGAAATAGTCCATCCTTGTTTACCATAATTATACTAATAAACAAGTACGAGTACATGTAAAATAGAAATATACAAACAATTGTAAACATCTCATTTTAATATTTTTTCTCAAGTGTCAGAGGTAAAAATCACAAATCGACCGTCTGATCATAACCTATTGCAGTTCAGGTTGTTCAAAAGAAAGTGTAAAATTTACAGATTAAAGTGTAAAATTTACAGATTAAAGTGTAAAATTTACAGATTAAAGTGTAAAATTTACACTTTAAAGTGTAAAATTTACAGATTAATGTGTAAAATTTACAGATTAATGTGTAAAATTTACACTTTAAAGTGTAAAATTTACAGATTAAAGTGTAAAATTTACAGATTAATGTGTAAATTTTACAGATTAAAGTGTAAAATTTACAGATTAATGTGTAAAATTTACACTTTAAAGTGTAAAATTTACACTTTAAAGTGTAAAATTTACAGATTAAAGTGTAAAATTTACAGATTAAAGTGTAGAAATTAAAAAAAAAGTAAAGTGTTCAAGTGGCACTAATACGCTTCCGTAACTAGTAAACATGTACGAGTACATGTAAAATAAAAATATGCTAACAATTGTAAGCATCACAGTTCAATACTTTTTTTCAAGTTTCAGAGGTAAATTTTACAGATTAAAGTGTAAAATTTACAGATTAAAGTGTAAAATTTACACTTTAAAGTGTAAATTTTACAGATTAAAGTGTAAATTTTACAGATTAAAGTGTAAAATTAACAGATTAAAGTGTAAAATTTACACTTTAAAATATAAAATTTACAGATTAAAGTGTAAAATTTACAGATTAAAGTGTAAATTTTACAGATTAAAGTGTAAAATTTACAGATTAAAGTGTAGAAATTAAAACAAGAGGCCCATGGGCCACATCGCTCACCTGAGAAGCTTTGACCATTCTGTTCTTTACCAGATTTCCCCCTTGTTATACATAATGCATCCCCACCCTACCCCACTGATCATAACTTAGACATTTTGAAATCTACACTACCCCATGATCCTTCCATGGGCACAAAGGTTTCAGCTTTTTTGGCCCAGTGGTTCCTGAGAAGAAGATTTTCAAAGATTTTACCTATATATTTCTATGTAAAACGTTGATTCTCCTATAATGGCCCCACCCTTCCCCCTGGGGTCATGATTCCTACAATTTAGAATTTACACTACCCCAGAATGCTTCCACATAAGCTTCACTTTTTCTGGCCCAGTGGTTCTTGAGAAGAAGATTTTCAAAGATTTTTCCTATATATTTCTATATAAAACTTTGATTCCCCATTGTGGCCCCGCCCTTCCCCCGGGGGTCATTATTTGAACAATTTAGAATCTACATTATACCAGGATGCTTCCACATAAGCTTCACTTTTTCTGGCCCAGTGGTTCTTGAGAAGAAGATTTTCAAAGATTTTTCCTATATATTTCTATGTAAAACTTTGATAACCCAGTGTGGCCCCACCCTTCCCCCGGGGGTCATGATTCCTATAATTTAGAATTTACACTACCCCAGAATGCTTCCACATAAGCTTCACTTTTTCTTGCCCAGTGGATCTTGAGAAGAAGATTTTCAAAGATTTTTCCTATATATTTCTATGTAAAACTTTGATAACTCAGTGTGGCCCCACCCTTCCCCCGGGGATCATGATTCCTACAATTTAGAATTTACACTACCCCAGAATGCTTCCACACAAGCTTCACTTTTTCTGGCCCAGTGGTTCTTGAGAAGAAGATTTTCAAAGATTTTTCCTATATATTTCTATGTAAAACTTTGATACCCCATTGTAGCCCCGCCCTTCCCCCGGGGGTCATGATTTGAAGAATTTAGAATCTACACTACCCCAGGATGCTTCCACATAAGTTTCAGCTTTTCTGGCCCAGTGGTTCTTGAGAAGAAGATTTTCAAAGATTTTTCCTATATATTTCTATGTAAAACTTTGATATCCCATTGTAGCCCCGCCCTTCCCCCGGGGGTCATGATTTGAACAATTTAGAATTTACATTATACCAGGATGCTTCCACATAAGTTTCAGCTTTTCTGGCCCAGTGGTTCTTGAGAAGAAGATTTTCAAAGATTTTTCCTATATATTTCTATATAAAACTTTGATTCCCCATTGTGGCCCCACCCTTCCCCCGGGTGTCATTATTTGAAGAATTTAGAATCTATATTATACCAGGATGCTTCCACATAAGTTTAAGCTTTTCTGGCCCAGTGGTTCTTGAGAAGAAGATTTTCAAAGATTTTTCCTATATATTTCTATGTAAAACTTGGATTCCCCATTGTGGCCCGCCCTTCCACCGGGGGTCATGATGTGAACAATTTAGAAACTACACTATACCAGGATGCTTCCACATAAGTTTCAGCTTTTCTGGCCCAGTGGTTCTTGAGAAGAAGATTTTCAAAGATTTTTCCTATATATTTCTATATAAAACTTTGATTCCCCATTGTGGCCCCGCCCTTCCCCCAGGGGTCATGATTTGAACAATTTAGAATCTACACTACCCCAGAATGTTTCCACGTAAGTTTCAGCTTTACTGGCCCAGTGGTTCTTGAGAAGAAGATTTTTTAATGACCCAACCCTATTTTTCTCTTTTCTTGATTATCTCCCCTTGCGAGGGGATATGTCCCTTCATTTTAACAATTTAAATTCCCCTTCACCCAAGGATGCTTTGTACCAAGTTTGGTCAAAATTGGCCCAGTGGTTCTTGAAAAGAAGTCAAAATGTGAAAAGTTTACAGACGGACAGACGGACGGACGACGGACAAAATGTGATCAGAAAAGCTCACTTGAGCCTTCGGCTCAGGTGAGCTAAAAAAGTGAAGTGTCCAAGTGGCACTAATACGCTTCCGTAGTTTATGGTAAAAATGAAACAGGTACAATATAGTTGAACATGTCCTCAGTTGACAAGATAAATTATAATCAGAATCAACTCTTCGTGCCCAAACAACGAATACGCGTGAACTCAAAAAGCTTTTATCATTTCAATCTTCTTGGATGAATTAGTTTCCATGGTTGACCTCCAGTAAACTGTTAAATGGCGGTCTGTGCAAGTTTTTTGTCAAGTTCCTTCAGTCAAATGTCCAGCATGAAAAAAATACGTTTGTTACGCAACCTTTTACAGCGCGTATAAGAAAGCCCTTGGAAAAACATCTGCTCTAAATTTAGAGCACCACAAGAGTGCCAAATCCGTTTATTACAAAACCAAGATGACATCCGAAGTGCCATCTTCGTCTCTTCCATACAAACTCAATCAACAAAATCAGGCACAGAATCAGCACAAAATATGGTTGCTTAGGAAAATAGTAGATACGATCATTCTTTGTGGGAATCAAAAAATCCTCTCCGAGGACAAAGAAATGATACCACAGGTGATTCCTCAAACAAAGGTAATTTCCAGGTAATATTACAGGTGTTGGCAAAGCACGATAAGCAGCTCTGGTCTCATGTACCAACAGCAAAAAAGAATTCTTATATACCAGCAAAACTAATCAGAATGTAGTTGTCTAACTAATAGGAAATCACATCACAAATAAAAATTTGAAGGGCTTACAAGGCAGAGATTTTTTATCCACCATAGCCGATGATTGATTGATTGTATGTTGTTTAAGGTCCCTCTCGAGAATTTTTCACTCATATGGAGAGCATCTACTTGCTGGGGGAGAGCTTCAAATTTGTTCTACACTCGGCACTTAGGGCCATTGAGCAGTGAGGGATCTTTTTCATGCCATCATCTACTGCGACACAGGACCTCAGTTTATACGGTCTAATCCGAAGGACCGCACTTGGGATTCGAAACCGCGACGTAAGGATCAACTCCTTAATTCGCGACTCTAGAGCAGACGCTCAAACCACTGAGCCACGCGGGCGTCAGTCTTGCTTTGAAGATGCAAAATAAATTGCAAATGACCTTGATATAGTGATTAAAATCCCAAGACTTTGCTCCAAGCAGCAACACAAAGAAAATGATTCCATAAGTAATCCAAAAAATATTATAGATCTGTTGTGACCATTCCATTTTTTTGACTTTTGCCTCATTGAATATTCCACGTTTCAGGAAGAAGATCTGGTGGCATATTCGATATGCTCTTTGATGCCTGTCAATATGTCAAATCTTTCACACGAGAAGCTGTCAAAACTTGCCCCAGAACTACTATTATTTGGGGAACGACCTACCTTGTTTTTTTGTAAAGGACTTAGAGAAAGAACTCGGAGATTGGAGACGTAATTGTGTAAACTTTTGAAATGCTTTGCAATGTGCGCAATCTTTTCAAATTTGTAGATGGGAACGTGTTCCCGGACGTGAAAATTCTTCAAATTGAATCTGTTTTACCTATCACAACATGTGAGGCCGAAAAATCCCTTTCTGGATTAAGACGTATCAAGAGTTACATACGCAGTACTATGCAAGAGGACAAAGGAAATTGTACAATCATTTATCAGGCAAGGAAAACAAAGGTTATTACAGTTAAGTATCTTAAGCTTAATATCACTTCCTACCAGAAAACACAGAAAACATCAATACACAACAAAAAGGTCGTCCGCGTGATGCAGAGGTTGAACATATATCACGGGTTCGATTTCATGGAAAGTTTTGACCCATTCTCCTAGAAAAATATTATTGATCCTGGCCTGAAAGTGGGTCTGTTCCAAAATTACTGGGGTGTTTGAGAAAAATAATAAAGTTGGCATTCTGTCTGACGAAGAGGAAGCCACTTACAGAAAGATAGAAGAGGTCAACATAGAATTAGATCAAGAGAAGATTGGCATTATAACTGTCCCAGATATGATGTTTTGTGTAACACCTATGAAAGCCCATGGGGATACCACTGTAATGATGAATATCCCCTACAAATCAAGATTAGTGTGCCGAAGTTACCTCCTATCGCTGTAAAAGTAAAGACAATCCCAATTCAGGATCTTGACGAAAACGATTACCTGAAATGGGAAGGAAAGATAAAATCAGTTTTCACTGGCAAATTAAAAAAAAAAAGCATTCCATTATTTTTTTTCTCAGAGAAAAACAAGATAGTTCATATGGAGAAAGGTCTTCTTAAGGAGGATAAAGATAAGTTGACAGAACAAAGAAGACAGCTACTCAGAAGAAATTCTCGACAGGCAGTACACCCAAGACATATCGTGCTCAGAAGATACAAATATTCGCAGCTGTCTTCTAAAGTATGATGACTTTGTAAACTTCTAAAATGTATTTAATTTGGCTTCAGTTGTGAATGTACTTGTCAAAGGAGAGACGTTTAAATGACTGTACATGTATCAGGCTGATTCTTTCCAGTTTAAACTATATACGGCATGTTTTGTTTTTCTTTCTCCTGTATTTTATTATTGTTGAAAATTTTCGGGATGTGAATAATGCTGCTCAATGCTAACTAATTCCATACTTCATTCTTTGGCTTTTACAAAAAATTGCCACAAGCAAATCCATTCATCAGAACTAAGATTATATTCCTTGTCGAAGAGTCACAAGGAGTATAACAAGAGGCCCAAGGGCCACATCGCTCACCTGAGCACATCTACTAGGAAAAAGCACATATCAGACCAAAACTGAAAGTTTACAGGGGGGGGGGGGCTTGAATTTTAACCCTCCTGGGTGTCATGATTTGAACAATGTACAATCTACACTACCTGAGGATGATTCCATATAAATAGGAAAATATCACTAATTATGGCTTTGAAGTACATGAAAAGAAGTTTTTAAAAGGTTTCCCTATATATCCTTATGTACAAATTTGGTCAGCCATTTTGGGCCCAAAACTAGCCCCAGAGGTCATGATTTGAACAAGCTTGAATCTTCACTAACTGAGGATGATTCCACATAAGTTTCGTCTTTCCTGGCCCAAAGGTTCTTGAGAAGAAGATTTTTAAAGTTTTTCCTATATATTCCTATTAAAACTTTGGTCGGCCATTTTGGCCCCACCCTAGCCCCAGGGGTCATGATTTGAACAAACTTGAATCTGCACTACCTGAGGATAATTTCATCTAAGTTTCATATTTCCTTTCTCAATGATTCTTAAGAAGAATATTTTTAAAAGATTTTTCCTATATATTCCTATGTAAAACTTTGGTTGGCCATTTTGGCCCCACCCTAGCCCCGGGGGTCATGATTTGAACAAACTTGAATCCACACTACCTGAGGATGATTCCACATGAGTTTCATCTTTCCTGACCCAGTGGTTCTTAAGAAGAAGATTTTTAAAGATTTTTCCTATATATTCCTATGTAAAACTTTGGTCGGCCATTTTGGCCCCGCCCTAGCCCCGGGGGTCATGATTTGAACAAACTTGAATCCACACTACCTGAGGATGATTCCACATGAGTTTCATCTTTCCTGGCCCAGTGGTTCTTAAGAAGAAGATTTTTCCTATATATTCCTATGTAAAACACTTTGGTCGGCCATTTTGGCCCCGCCCTAGCCCCGGGGGTCATGATTTGAACAAACTTGAATCTACACTACCTGAGGATGATTCCACATGAGTTTCATCTTTCCTGGCCCAGTGGTTCTTAAGAAGAAGATTTTTAAAGATTTTTCCTATATATTCCTATGTAAAACTTTGGTCGGCCATTTTGGCCCCACCCTAGCCCCGGGGGTCATGATTTGAACAAACTTGAATCCACACTACCTGAGGATGATTCCACATGAGTTTCATCTTTCCCGACCCAGTGGTTCTTAAGAAGAAGATTTTTAAAGATTTTTCCTATAAATTCCTATGTAAAACTTTGGTCGGCCATTTTGGCCCCGCCCTAGCCCCGGGGGTCATGATTTGAACAAACTTGAATCCACACTACCTGAGGATGATTCCACATGAGTTTCATCTTTCCTGGCCCAGTGGTTCTTAAGAAGAAGATTTTTCCTATATATTCCTATGTAAAACACTTTGGTCGGCCATTTTGGCCCCGCCCTAGCCCCGGGGGTCATGATTTGAACAAACTTGAATCTACACTACCTGAGGATGATTCCACATGAGTTTCATCTTTCCTGGCCCAGTGGTTCTTAAGAAGAAGATTTTTAAAGATTTTTCCTATATATTCCTATGTAAAACTTTGGTCGGCCATTTTGGCCCCAACCCGGCCCCGGGGGTCATGATTTGAACAAACTTGAATCTACACTGAGTTTCATCTTTCCTGGCCCAGTGGTTCTTGATTAAATGCTATTAATTTTTCACTAAATCATAATTATCTCCCCTTGGAAGAGGGCGTGGCCTAGGGGTGCAACGATACGCCTACCCCACGATACGATACGTATCACGGTATTCAGTTCACGGTTCGATACGTATCGCGATACATGACATATTGGGTTAAAAAGTCAGACGTTTGTCATCATATGCTTAAAACTCAAAAGTTTTATCAAATGCTCATTACGCTTACTCTAGGAAAGTGATAACATCCTTCGATCCGTTGAATATGAGACTGGAAACAAGTTTATTTGCCGTTTCTGCAGTTTCATTGACCTCATGTTTCGTGCGGAAGCCATTTTGAAATTGTAAATGACGAACCAAAACGGACGAATCGGATAATTACGGACCGATTGAACCGAACCGTGGTATCAGTTTCACGTATCGTGAACCGAACCGTGGAAAAATAAACCGCGGTATACCGACAAACGGTTTATCGTTGCACTCTTAGCGTGGCCCTTCATTTGTACAATCTTGAATCCCCTTCACCCAAGGATACTTTGTGCCAAGTTTGGTTGAAATTGGCCCAGTGGTTCTTGAGAAGAAGATGAAAATGTGAAAAGTTTACGACAACGACAACGCCAACGACAACGACAGACGACGGACAAATTTTGATCAGAAAAGCTCACTTGAGCCTTCGGCTCAGGTGAGCTAAAAAGTATAGATCCTTTCAGATAAAATCTTAGTAATACTCCATTTGATAATTGACAGTAGTTTTAACAATTTTTAGCCAGCCTCTTGAAACACATTCCTATTACATGAACTCAACATCAAAAGAAATTGATTCACGATAAAAACTCAAAATTGGCGAAGCCCGCTATGCAGAAATTATCCCATCTTTCCGATATCGTTGATGTCCCTGGCATACTCTACTAACTAAAGTGAGTCCTTATATTTCCATTTCTCCATATAATCAATAGAGCCCCACCCTAACACCAGAACCCCTGAACCTCAGACCATAAAATTCATAATTTTGGTAGAGGCACTCTTGCTCATCATAACTATGCACAAAGTTAATATCCAGGAGCAGAAAAGAAGATTTTCAAAGAAATAATGCATTTTCACTATATAAGCAAAAAAGCCCCACCCTAACACCAGAACTCCTGACCCTAGGGCCATCAAATCTATAATTTTGGTAGAGGCATTCTCTTGCTCATCATAACTATATACTCCATTGGTTTATTTAATACCTAGGAGCAGAGATTTTCAAAGAATTAATGCATTTTCCCTATATAATCAATAGAGCCCCAACCTAAAATCAAAACCCCTGATCCCGGGGCCAAAACATCAAGTTGTGATGCACGTCAACCGACGAAAATGGATAGCAATAGGTCACCTGAGTGACTCTCATCAATATGTACATGTAACAGCATATGAAGTTTGATGAAAATATTTAAATACTTTCTTTGAATCTCAGCTTTGAGCTGAGCTAACTGCAAAGTGTGACGGAAGGACAGAAGATGGACATAACAAACACTATCTGCCCTGGTCATATTCATGACGGGACATAAAAATTATTCTTAGCAATCCACAATTTGATACCTATCCTATTATTCTACACTTTTGCTTAAGGACAAAACTAATTCCATAGCAGGAACTATTTTAAGCCAAAGTTCAAGTGTTATTAATCTCAAGTCTGTAAAAGCAACAGGAGTCCATAATACATGCAGGAAACGAAATTGATAACTGGAGTTATATTGGGTAAGTAGGAAATTTAACATTTTGACAGAATTTGATTCAGTAAGAAATTTCCATATTTCCTATGCAGAGTTATAACTGAGATATGTACAATATTATATTCATTTGTCAAATTAGAATCGTAGATGTCTGAGCTTGACCCCCCAATACCTATCCAGAGGAAGCTCCTTGAGGTAAAATCTGTGACTTCACACTAGCTTACACATTCACAGAAAGGAATATACGCCACTGAAAATGGACTCCATTAGAAGCTCACAAATGTAAGTTTTCATGACAAGAATTTATAACACTAAAAACAATTCCTAATTCATCTGAATCAGTGTAATCAGTTTATTTTGTTGACAGTAAAATTGGTTTTCACTTTTAACACCACTGAATTTAAAACATATAATATATATCCTAGACACTTTTAGTTATAAATTTCACTATTCAAAAAAAAAGAATGATTTAGTTGAGTTGAAAAATAACTGATACAGTTGAAGAAGTATTTTTTATTTTATGATTTTTGAATGTAAAAATTATCAATAACGATAATTATATTATGAATTTTCAAAAGTGAAACATTCATTATACAAGAATATAAATTCCACTTTAAGCATTCTCAGAACTGAAGGCATACAACACATATCAGAGTCGGTGTTTGTGGGACTGTGTCGTAAAGTGGGGACCTCACAACTGGTGGCCATGAGGAGAGATGTGGTGGACATCTGGGAGATGGTGAAAAATCAAGTGACAACAAGTGATGAGGACAGTACGATGGTGAGTGGAAGTTATGGAGAAGGACTAAGACTGGAAGGATCAGATGTAGACTTTATGTACTGGCCAAATAATGTCCGTGTGATCTGGGAATCATCTCAGTCTCAGTATAACAACACACACAGACTAACACTAATCCTCTGTGACTGTTCTGATAGTCCACCAGGATTTACTTTGTTATATTTACTGTCACCAAGAACGAACAGATTCATCCATAGAGTGTGTGTTAGAATGAATAACAGATATTACGTATCTAGTTCTAAATACAGACAGATCACTTTATCTGAGTCATTATTTTAGAATTTAGAATATTTATTCAACCAATTTGGGCCCACAGTGGAGCATACAGAACAGTGTCCAAAATCATCACAGTTATACATATACAAAACAGAACAAAACAAACATTGTATAATGAACAGAGAGTTAGTTATCTTCTTTTAGGATGTATAGAATGTACATTATAAGTGGCCTATGTATAATATCTGCAATATGCCTATATTGAACTATGTTGTTTTCTCTTATTAAAATTTGCATTTAAAAGTTGGCATAATAAAACAACAAACTCAGAATCTTCATTTGACATAATCCATGTAAACAGGTCAACATTGTTAAGCAGTATCAAATTAGGAAAGGTTTTAAAGATTTTATCTAAAAACTCTCTTCTTGAGTCATTATAAAGTGAACATTCTAGCAAAAAATGCAATTCATCCTCAGTTGGACTTGAGGTGCAGTAACGACAGATTCTCTCACACCTGGGAATAATTTCATTTTTACCACATTTATTAATTTTCCTTTCATATCTACCCGTTTCCACCCTTAAACAATGATTACTAATTCTGAATTTTGTGAGAATTACCCGATTGTCTCGGTTTTTCATATTCAAGTATTTTTCAAAATAAAAAGACCTTTTATACTTAAAATATGTATTTAATTTACCAAAGCCTTCCAAATAATTGGTACGAATATCGTTCCAAATGTTTAAAAAACTATTACTGAGTTGTCTTTTCATGTACAATTTAAATTTGTTTTCACTTAGTTTTTTACAAAGGGACAAATTAATATTAAGTTTTTCACTGTAGAATAATATACTGGAGTACCAATCACTGTTGATGATGTTTGATTTGCACTCATTGAGAGCTGCTTTCAGTAGGTTAGATGATGTATGTTCTAGTCTATACCAGTACATGAATATTTGCTTTAACATGTCTATATATAATGGGTACCTCCCTAGTTCAGAATAGATTCCTACATTATCACCTCATAACCTTACTCCACATGGACCCTGTGTCAGTGGAACATTTATAACAGTGGAATATGATCATGCCCACTGTTTTGTTAGTGACTTTTGGCCTCCCTCTGCCTCCTCATGGATAGACAGATGTCACTCATGGCCCCATCCTCATGTTGTTGATGATATAGTAAAAAATGGATGCCACTTTGTAGCAATTGGACATAAGCTAGGAAATTATGAAGATCATGAATGGAGAATTTCTTTCTCCCAAGCAGAACAAAAACTTGTCTCTGTAATGAATCACTGTCAGTTCTTAACTTACGGCTTACTTAAATTGTTCTTATCAGAAATAATTAACAATGGAGTAGGTGATGATGATAAATTACTGTGTTCCTATCACATGAAGACGGCAGTTTTCTGGGTGATTCAACAAAATACAATACCTCATTGGTGTCCACAAAATCTCCTGGAGGGTTTCTGGGTCTGTTTTAAACTCATCCTCAAATGGGTGTATGAGGGGGTCTGTCCTAACTTTTTCATTCCAGGCAACAACATGTTTCTGAGTAAAATTCATGGCATCAAACAACATCAATTATATAGAAGACTGTCAGAGTTGTATGAAAAGGGTTTAGCATTCCTGCTACATAGTCCCTCCATTAGATCTTGTATTATAGATGTCCTCTATAACCCCAGAAACTCCATCTGTACAGATGATCATACTCTGATTTCTGAGGATGGGTTTGATAGAAATCTATTTGTTGAAATAACATATCCTTGCGTAATACCAGGCAAATTTAACATACAAAGCTGCATTAGGTATTTACAAACAATAGAACAGATTAAAAGTTCACCCCTCCTGACACAGTATCAAGTCATTATGCTACAGAACATGACTGCTAGGATCCTTCAGTACACTGCTTTTATATTACACATGGAAACTTACACACCTGACAACAAACTGAGTTATAGAGCTGACAAAATCTCCTGTCACATGCTGAAATTAACAGCCCAGTTTGGTTTTATTACTGACATGATGTTCTTAGCCATGTATTATTACAAGACACTTAGATACACGGAAGCTTTATCTATTATACAGATGATCAAGGTCAAGCTATTACAGCCATATGTGATGTATACGGGTAGTGTAGATAGAGAGATGTATACTGAGGCTGTAGGGGGACAGTCCTGGTCTACAAAGATGAGACAGGCTGTAGCATGGGATATCACACTTGACAGTAGATTCCATTACATCAGTGAACTGATACCAGAACAACAGTCTGCTCTACAGAACCACTGGTCTTTATTATTTGTACCACCCTTTATCCTGTTATACATGCTTGAGATTTTGTGCTACAGACATGTAGACACAATGCGAGCACAAACAGCTCTAGATGATCTACAGACCCTAGTTCACTATGATCAGGGACAGTATATACCTTTACGTCACAGACACAGCTCGTATGTACGGCTTATAGAATTAAAATACAGAGACATATCGTGGCAGATTCTTGGGATCTGTCAACAGGTGACAGGGAACCTCCAGGCTGCTCTATACTCATACCAACAATCTCTCAGACAAGAGCCATTCAACCACATACAAACAGCTACAGAAATGAGAATACAGAGAGTTTGTCAATGGATTCCCTTAATTAATTAAATGTCAGATGATATTTGTAGGAGTTCACCTGATAGAGATTTATCATTTACATATCCTCTTCTGATTTCATATTTTCTTTTCTGTCTGTTTTATTACATGTATTACAAAGCAAATAACTAGTCTATTAAAATACAAGAGGCCCATGGGCCACATCGCTCACCTGAGCACCAAGGGTAGGACTAGTATAAAATGGCTTTTTATTGTAAAGTTTAAATCCAAAAGTAGTCCCATGACCAATCATGGATTTGCTATTTTTTAGAAAATGATTGAGAAGAAGATTTTTAAAGAATTTTCCTATATATTTCTATGTAAAACTTTGGTCGGCCATTTTGCCCCCCCCCCTACCCCCAGGGGTCATGATTTGAACAAAATTGAATCTACACTACCTGAACATGCTTCCATATAAATATGATGAATTATGGCTTTGTCATTCTTGAGAAGAAGATTTTTAAAGAATTTTCCTATATATATCTCTATGTAAAACCTTGGTCGGCCATTTTGGCCCCGCCCTACCCCCGGGGGTCATGATTTGAACAAACTTGAATCTAAACTACCTGAGCATGCTTCCATATAAATATGATGAATTATGGCTTTGTCATTCTTGAGAAGAAGATTTTTAAGGAATTTTCCTATATATTTCTATGTAAAACATTGGTCGGCCATTTTGGCCCCGCCCTACCCCCCGGGGTCATGATTTGAACAAACATGAATCTACACTACCTGAGCATGCTTCCATATAAATATGATGAATTATGGCTTTGTCATTCTTGAGAAGAAGATTTTAAAAGAATTTTCCTATATATTTCTATGTAAAACCTTGGTCGGCCATTTTGGCCCCGCCCTACCCCCGGGGGTCATGATTTAAACAAACTTGAATCTACACTACCTGAGCATGATTCCATATAAATATGATGAATTATGGCTTTGTCATTCTTGAGAAAAAGATTTTTAAGAATTTTGCTATATATTTCTATGTAAAACCTTGGTCGGCCATTTTGGCCCCGCCCTACCCCCGGAGGTCATGATTTGAACAAACTTGAATCTACACTACCTGAGCATGCTTCCATATATATATGATGAATTATGGCTTTGTCATTCTTGAGAAGAAGATTTTTAAAGAATTTTCCTATATATTTCTATGTAAAACTTTGGTCGGCCATTTTGGCCCCGCTCTACCCCCGGGGGTCATGATTTGAACAAACTTGAATCTACACTACCTGAACATACTTCCATATAAATATGATGAATTATGGCTTTGTCATTCTTGAGGAGAAGATTTTTAAAGAATTTTCCTATATATTTCTATGTAAAACATTGGTCGGTCATTTTGGCCCCGCCCTACCCCCGGGGGTCATGATTTGAACAAACATGAATCTACACTACCTGAGCATGCTTCCATATAAATATGATGAATTATGGCTTTGTCATTCTTGAGAAGAAGATTTTTAAAGAATTTTCCTATATATTTCTATGTAAAACTTTGGTCGGCCATTTTGGCCCCGCCCTACCCCCAGGGGTCATGATTTAAACAAACTTAAATCTACACTAACTGAGCATGTTTCCATATAAATATGATGAATTATGGCTTTGTCATTCTTGAGAAGAAGATTTTTAAAGAATTTTCCTATATATTTCTATGTAAAACTTTGGTCGGCCATTTTGGCCCCGCCCAACCCATGGGGGTCATGATTTGAACAAACTTGAATCTACACTACCTGAGGATGTTTCCCAATAAGTTTCATCTTTCCTGGCACAGTGGTTCTTGAGAAGAAGATTTTTAAAATATACCACTAAATTTTCATTAATTCCCAATTATCTCCCCTTGAATAAGGGCGTGGCCCTTCATTTGAACAAACTTGAATCCCCTTCACCTAAGGATACTTTGTGGCAAGTTTGGTTGATATTGGCCCAGCGGTTCTTGAGAAGAAGTCGAAAATGTGAAAAGTTTACAGACAGACAGACGGACAGACAGACGGACGCCGGACAAAATGTGATCAGAAAAGCTCACTTAAGCCTTCGGCTCAGGTGAGCTAAAAATGTTACATGCATTTAGATTTGCCTTATATTCTGTTGTACTTTCTTTGCACATTCTGAAATGTAATAAATGAATTTACTGCATGCTTGAAAAACTCTTGTTTGTCTGATTGGCTGAAATTTAAAAGAGCAGACGGGGCCATAGGGAGTAATGTTATAAAATTTCATTGCTAAAGCTTAAAAGCTTCTTGAGATATCGCTCGGACATGAAAGTTTTACACACACATAATGTATGACATTACGACCTTGAACTTCGACCTTTTGACCCCAAAATCAATATGGGTCTTCCGTTGCCATAGGAGATGTTTAAATCTGAAAGGCTTCTCGAGAAGTAGCGCAGAAAGTATAGTGATAAAATTTATGACCTTTAACTTTGACCTAAAAATCAGTAGGCTTCTTCCTTAGGCCGAGTAGGTGTACGAGTGCCGAGTACACTCAGAGGAAAATCTGCAGCTCTCCCCCGGCAAGTAGTGGCTTCTCCATGGGACGTTAAACAACAAACAAACAAATAAACAAAATTTTTTTTATTTCATGACATGTTAGGAGGATACATTTATTTCTATTAAGAATAGTTTGCTTGAAGTACTAAATGTCTTGAGCTCAGGCGACAATGTCTACTGGTATGGATTTTATTTAATTAAGTACGCCTTGCTTTTAGAATCATACATAAATTCATAATGCATCATCGGAAATTTGCAGAAATTTGGTGCAGGCGCTCATGTAAAACTTGAAGTGAAATGAGAAGGAATTGCAAAACCGTGACTCCAGAAAATACGGTACAGTGCCTTTTTTTTCTTTTCATAAACGTGGACAAAGCTCGTGCTACACTTGTATAAATAATAAAATATATATTGTGCTAAAGGCAAGACGTCATATATCACTTGAAAGTGCAAAAAAGTCATTTGTGAAACTGAAGATGGACTGGTGTTCCAGAGTTTTAGTAACCATCCGGGGCTCCACGTTTCCGGTAATCAGCATTGGCTGTTATATTTCCTTCCTCTAACTGCAGTATGCCCTGGACTTTAGACCCGGAAGTACGTGATATAGATATATTGTGACCAAGTTGTTCTAAACCGTTGACTATAAGCTGAAATAGAAAACAATTTTTTGATAAGAAATGTACTTATGTCACTTTTAGGGGAGAGTGTATTTAATCCTTAAATAACCCAATCAATTCGTATTGTTATTGATATGAAATAGCAAATATATAGCTTATTAAAAAGGATTTTTTTTTTAAACACAAGCCAGGAAAATCTCTTTTTTTTCGGAATTCTTTGTTTAACAGCAATTTACCTATCAACCGCGTGGCGCTGTTAATACATGTATTCTCTAGGGTCGCGGGGTAAGGAGTTGATCCTTACATCGCGGGATTAACGAGGTTGGCTCCTCATATTTCAAGTCTTAAACTTTTTTGTCAAGTATATTTTTAGTTTCTACCTAGTTAGCTTAGTTAAAAATCAAATCAAAAAATGGGAGTCAATATGCCACTTTTGGCGGTAAAGTATATTTGATATGACCTTTTTGCACTGAAATTTTTGTGTCTGAATCAAAAATTACGTCTGCGATGTTTTCCCATATTTTTATCCAAATAAAGCATGGAAAAAATAAACTATAATTTTATTCAAATAAAGACACTTCCAAATTGTGACTAAGAAAAAGTTTCGAATTACTTCGCATAATCAATTTTTGGACCTTTCTGCATTCTGAAATGTGATTTTTGTGGCATTGAAAACTTAATAAGCAAAAAGATTATTTAAAGTCTTAAACTTTTGCTGAATTCTAGAAGATAGGTTAAAGTTAACTTAAATATTCAGAAAAGGACATCAAAAGTGGGGGTATATGATGTAAATTTTTAAATATTACTAAAAAAGTGTCAATTTTATGTTAAAATTGGCTCAATTTTTTCCTGGCTTTTCAGAATATACGTGTATTTTCTATTTTTGTAAAAATTTCTTGAAAGAACTCATAAGAAATAATTTAATAGATTTTTCAGAACCAGCATACATGTAACACATTTCACTGCAAAAAACATCATTGTATGCAACCAGCATGGAAAGACAGAAATCTAAGATTAACAGTACTGTATATACAGTCAAACTTCGTTATCTCGAACCTGATGGGACTGAGAAAAAACATCGAGATATCCGCGGATTCGAGATATCGAAGGTTAAATACTTAAAGAATATATGGTGGGGACTTCGGATCACTTCGACATATCCATGGTATTTGAGATATCGGAGTTCCAGATACTGAAGTTCAACTGTAGTTCAAAAGGGAAAAAATTATTTTCTACTAAAAAAATCCTTCCGCCACAAAATATAGTTCCTGGCTTAATCCCACTTGAATGGAATTTAATCGCGTTTTTTCAATGAATATAGTTCATTTTGCATTGTAGAAGGCAGACTAAATTTAGAATTTAAAAATGGTGCAGAGTTTAAGAAATAAGGGTCTAGACCAAAATCTGCGCAAAAGCTCGGGATCGAACCTCGTTTAATCCCACTGCAGTACATGTACGTTAAACCGATAGAGACCGTACAAACCCAGGTTCTGTGTCGCAGTATTCATGTGCTGGCACGAAAAAAGATCCCTTACTGCTTAGTGGCTCCCAGAGTCGAAATAGCTCTAAATTCGCAGCTCTCCACCAACAGGTGGTGGCGTCTTGATTTGAGTACATACATGTACAAGTAGCAAACAAAGAGGATTTTACCAGTACTCTCTGTTTAATAAAACTGAATCAGTGAGGAATAATTTTTTTTTTGATATTTGAACATGAGATATATTCTACAGAGACAGAGACCTTGTACGTCGTATACTTCATCTTGTTAGTTTACAAACGTAATAGAAACGTAATATGAAATGTTTATTCATCAAACAAAATTTACTATTCAAATAAGTATACTAGTTGAAATATTTGGTTCTCCAAATACTTTTTTTGTGAATCTGAAATATCACTTATGATATAACATACCTGATCAAATCCTCTCTCTACCTTTATATGGGGTGGAAACAGCTGATGATGTAGACGTTTATGGTCTATTGATTTCTTTATACCATACTTAAACCAAAGGGTTTCAATTGTCACCTAGTAATATAAATGAGGTCACTTTTTATTTCATTAATTTGAAGAAGAAAAAATTTAACACAGGGCTTACCCTGATAGGTAAAGTATTAAAAGTATTTAGACGAAAATCGAATATTTTGTGCATGACTTCCTTTAACTTAACAGCGTACTTGCTACAATAAACCTTACACTGGTGAAGAAAAGTATAGCCTTAGCATGTCTTCATTTCAACGAAAATCGGTTTTCCCCAAAAATAAACGATACATCATGTACAGCATAGGTAGAGAAGCTAACAGTGGGTACAAAATGGATGCAGATAATCTCAAAGAGATTTGTCGAGACTAAAATCTTTGCACTGACTGCTCTTCGAATCTTAGACCAATGCCAATGATTAGAGAAATTTTAAAATTCCTGCCAGCTTCCAATTTTCGCTTTGGAAATTTATTCAAACATCCAACCCCGAAGAGTTCCAGTCAAGGTCAGTTTATTTCAAATACTTTGAACTATAAAGGACAAAAATAATGTCTAGACAAACATTTTACTAGACGTCTTCAAATTACAGAAATCTTCATAATACAAAACATTTACCATGAAACTGATATGAAAACATAAAAAGAAAAAAAAAACTGAAAGAAACTTCGGCGTCGGAATTTTAAATGAAGAGTATGGAGGTAACGAACAGTATTCAATATCAAAGTCCATAAAACAATACAAAATAGGAGCAGAGCAAACACGGACCTCCAAAACATCAGAGGTGGGATCAGGTGCCATTGAGGAGTGAGCAGAAAATAACGGAATAATCTGTCAATTGTGTATAAAAAATGGACTTAGAATTAATATGAAAAACATCAGTCAGCACTTGACTCAATGATAAATTGTATTTGCTAACAAGGCCGTTGTATCGACCATAGAACATACGATATTATGACTTTAAACGATACTGCTGATATTCTTGTTTCATCAACGTGTTTGACAATAATTTACCTCGTTTTAGAAATTGTTCATACATATAGCAAGCTCTTTTGTATCGAATCAACTGAGATATATAAACTCCGTACGCAGGTGATGAAGATATATTGCTGCATAAGTAAGGGGTGTTGACAATAGTAAAGTTAAGGTCATCACGTTTATAATAGAGCTTGGTTGTTAGATTACCATTAACATCTTTTTCAAGTAAAATATCGAAGTATGAAAAAGATATTTCAGACTCTGTGGTATCTGCTATACATCAAGCTCACCAGGATAATTATACTCAGTATCGTAATGACAAAAAATAGAAATTACTATTGTTGATTGACAATACGGCGTCGATATATCTAAATGTCGAGCAAATATGAAAAGGAGATTAAGGTAGAAGTGATTGGACGACAGGGGATGCTTAATTCTCCTGCACCTGGTCCCATCTCTTATGAACAATCCTAACATTTCTAATCAAAACCTTTCGTGTTATCAGTTATCATTAGACTTACAAGGTGCAAGGTGTGTAAAAATATTGGCATCCGTGGTTTCGGCATACTGCTTCCATGTTTATTTTCATGCATGAACACATTCGATTACATTGAGCACGACTCCATCAGGATAGCCTTTTAATATTGGACATTATTAAAAACAATGATTTCTATAGAAGGATATGGAGATAACGAACAGTATTCAATATCAAAGTCCATAAAACAATACAAAATAGGAGCACAGCAAACACGGAACTCCGAAACATCAGAGGTGGGATCAGGAGCCATGGAGGAGTGAGCATCCCCTGCTGACCGGTCACACCCACCGTATGGTCCTTGTCATGATCGGAAAATAACAGAAAAATCAATTCAGTGTATAAATAATGGACTAACAGTTAGTATAAAAAACGTCAGTCAGCATTTGACTCAATGATAAATTGTATTTGCTAACAAGGCCGTTGTATCGACCATAGAACATACGAAATGATGACTTTAAACGAGACTGCTGATATTCTTGTTTCATCAACGTGTTTGTCAAGGATTTACCTCGTTTTAGAAATTGTTCATACATAGAACATGCTCTTGTGTATCGAATCAACTGAGATATATAAACTCCGTGTGAAGGTAAATGTATATTGCTGCATAAGTAAGGGAAGATGACGATAGAAAAGTAAAATTCACCACGTTTATCATATAGCTTGGTTGTTAGATAGACCATGAAATGGGTATTCAACTGGATTTCTACAGGATTGTCATGAAAAGAGAACACTCACCAATGCTGTGGCCGATATAATTCTTGGTCCCCCTGAAGCTCCCAGCACCAGTTTCACATGTCCATCTGCATCCACTATTATGCTTGGGCACATTGAAGATAACGGTCTTTTACCGGGCTTAATGAAGTTGGCAGGCGATGCTGGGTATCCGAAATAGCTGACCGTGTTAGGCGTGGAGAAATCGTCCATGTTATTGTTAAAAATTATGCCTGTTCTACTTCCGACAACTTTTGAACCAAAACTGAATAAAATTAATTACACTGTAATTAATTATGAAAGATAATAACTAACCAATATTCCAATAGATATTTAGTTTGAAAATGATTTAATAGAACTCACAATAAGTTAATTGTACTTGTGACAGAGACGGCGTCGCCATTAGGCGCCAGGAGGGATAATTGGGAAGTTCCCATGTTTGCGGAGTCGTGGTAGGTCGGACCATAGTGTGTCGTATCCTGTGTAGTGCTATCCGAAATTTTTGATTTAACATACTCAGCATAAGACGATGATGTCATATTATATATCATCTGAAAGAAACAATGAGTTGAGTTTATTTGATACATTCGGCACGGGAATGGATTCTTGAAATAACATCCTATACACAAATATGATTACTAGTACTGGTATTCATAACAATTTCGACTTAAATATTATTGAGGTAAGTTACGAAAACTTAAATATTGCGCCAAAAAATTCTTCTAATCAGGTCGTTATCAGTCAGTTTCAAATAAATTGTTTATTTTATGGAGAGGACATAGATCTCACTGAATTAATGGTATCTTTAAAGCTCTGACTCTCCTGATCCGGATCTCCAAGATTGCTTCTTTTTGCGTAAGCAAACTTCATGATTTCAACAATGCGGTGCCATGTGAGAATAGATTTTTCTGGGGTAGATACACTGTCAGGCGTAAATCCATATTCTGTTTAAATAAATCAATTGAAAAGCTAGTTGGTTTGGAAGTGAGAAGGAAAAAAAATTAGGTTATCATCGTCTATCGATGACCGGTTCAATACATACAGTAGCAAACAAATTTAGCTTACTATCTGCGATGTTAAGAATCATAGCGAAAACTGCACCACTGGAAGGTGGTGGTGGAGTGAATATTGTTGTATTGTCTGTCAGTTTTACCACTAATGGTTCCTTTACCACTGCCTCGTAGTTTTGTAAGTCTTGTTCTGTTATAATTCCGCCTGTAAAAAGAGAGAACTTGCATCTTATTTGAGTTTTTAAAGGGCACTGGCGGATTTAGAGGGGAGCCAGGGGGCTCGCCCCCCTTTTTAAAAAATCAACAATATTTGATAAATCAATTTTTTTTTATGTGGCTGTGGGCCCCTACCCTGACCTCAAACTGGTTGCCCCCCCCCCCTTTTCAAAATTTTTGGATCCTTCACTGAAAGGGTAAGATGGCAATGCATACATGTGTATAAAATCAGCATGATAAATATCTTGGAGTGAAACATATGTAGATAACGAACAGTATTCGAGATCATTAAAATCAAGATCTATTTAAGGGTCCATCTTGTCTGCAATAGAAAAAGGCGGCTTTTGCATAGACTGATTTACTAACCAGCTTCCCGAATATCAGCGACAATGTCTTTAGCCATCGAACCATTATACATGGTGTGTGAATCATTTGCAATCGCTTCATATGTATTGGCTAAAGCAGGCATTTTGATTATCTCGCCTTCTGTATAGACTTCATTTGTTTCAGGATTTGTTACCATTAGTCTAGCAAACAAAGATGGAAAAAATACGTCATAAACATAGACAAATAGAAAAATCAATTTGTTTCTTGTGGTTGTGATATAACATCAATAATTTGTTTCGTTTGCTGTGCATCAAGAAGATGCTTTCTTTCACCAAGATAACATTTTGCGCACTTATTACATATTTTCATACTTCATGGTACATGTAAGTATATACAGTGATATATACATAATATATAAATATATTTGCGCAATTGGCAGAGTATTCTAATTGAAGAGATGTCCATCATGCGAGAAGATTACCATTGTCTTTTTACGAAAAATTATACAAGGAAAGACGTTTGTAAGTATATGATCTTCAGATCCTAGTAAATCTTTTAAAATATAGTTGTTCGCTGTTATAAGATTGAAGTTACCTTAAATTACTTTGTTTTTCAAGAATGCCTGATTCTGTTAATTTACGCATGGCTCTTGCCAAGAGGAAATTCACCGTCCATCCCTCACGAAGCATTTTGATGGCCGGCTGAAATAGGTCCCTCCAGGGGAGTTTTCCACCAATTTTCCAGACTTCATAAAAACCTTTAATGTTACCAGGTATTCCAATTGCCAACCCTCCTGAATTCAGTAAAATGTAGAATGAGAAAAAAACAATATACGAGGGGCGTTCAATAAATAATGTCATCAGCTCCATGACATACAACATAGAAATCATATGGCATTAAGCTTGACTTTTTCTAATTATTGAATCTTTAATGAATTGATAACAGTTTATGTGACCACTTTTCATCGCATAATTTCATTGTGGGAAGCTGGAAAACAAGGGCTACTCGAGACACTGCGTTAAAAATGAATGGTCAAGAATCAGTAAATTAGAGTAAAATTGAACGCGTCATTAAAGCTGCTGTAAAACTTGTTAATTTCCCAACAATATATTAACTGAAATATGTGAAATTTACAGCAACTTATGTCTGTTTCAAACACACATGAACTGGTGGATTTCAATTAACAAAAATTATATAATGGTCATCAAAAATGGGTACCCTCCTTGTCAACAAGGACTTACCTCATCCAATGTATATTAGCGATAATTCAACAAATTATCACAGATTTATGTTTTATTGACTTTAAGTTACATAGCAAATTTGATAGACATCATATCGGGGGTAGTTCACACTGTTTTAAAGAAACATTTGATTGTAAAAAAGTTTAATACTCAAATGTCACCTTATATTTATAAATATGAGTGAAAACGAGAGCGTGTAGAAAATCTAAACAATTATTTTTAAAAAATCAAAAATTGTTCTTATCCACGTTTTTCTGAAATTCAAACAGATCATGAAACTTGAATCCATTTTGCGTTGAACCCTCAAAACAAATTTAGAATAAGAAGCCCTTGACAAAACTGCAATTAAGCCTAAGAAGAGCAAAAATTTGCAAGAACACAAAAACAGTTTTATACGCTATTGTCTTAAATATTAGCGGTCTTGTTGTTCAGATACATATATAGGGAGGTAGTTCAATTTCTGGAGGAGTCTAGTAAGCAAAATATTTGCCAAAAAATTGAAAGGTTTATGAGAGGAAGGAAACAGAATGAGAAATTCACTACATTAAATGTCTTCCTGACAGCGTCCAAACCCACAGGCCATGAAGAGTAAAGGAGTTTTGGGGTAAACAGAAAGTTAATGTTTTGTCACATCAACGATATTCACCAGATCTTTCAATCTTTGACTTGTTTCATTTCCCAAACTTAGGAAAACACCTATCAGAAAGAAAAAAACAAGCACATCAAATCATAGGATCTGCCATTTTCCAGTATACGAAGGGTCATACTCAAAACTGTGTTCTAAAAACAATTAGAAATTGAATAAAAATGTTATGGACATGTCTTTTAATTAAAAGAGAATATTTTAGTTAAATCATTAAGACAAAATCATAGAAAAGCGATTTTTGTTCCTTTCCGAACCCTGATGACATTATTTATTGAACGCCCCTCGTATGTTTGTGGAACACTGATGCCCCTTATTGCGCCTTTTGGCAAAGGTTAAACTTTCTCAAATGCAAGCCAAACAACATGGTCAAGGTCAAACGATTAAAACTCTTTCTCAAGAAAGGACTTGTCTAAATGAATATACCCGTGAGATATAAAAACCCAAGCACCAACCATTTAAAGGTTGTGGTTAAAAAATATTATTTGTGAGCCCAGGTCAAAACATAAAAAAAGTTGGTATTCAGGGGAAGAATTTTTCATCTGAAATATTAAATCCACAAAATCTGTTCAAAAGTTTTGACCAAGGTAAGAGTTTTTAAAAACAAGGTCAAACTCAAAGGTAAAGGTCAAAATATTTAAATCCTTTGGAAATGACTTGTAAAAATGAATACAGATGCAATGTGCGAAAGCCTCCGCACTAACTGTTCAAAAGTGGGTCATATTACAAGGTCAAGAGCTCACATGTGATATTATCTAAACAAAGACCTTTTCACAAGGAATATACATGTGAAGTATGAAAGCAAAAGCTTCAACCAATCAAATGTTAGGGGTAATGTGAAGTTTTTGAGGGCAAAAACCATGTACCCCGAATCTTTAATTACACGGGCATAACTAACAACTTCACGCTCTTTAAAAAGAATAATTAAGATTATATGAAAGTAAACTATAATGTATATTTCAGTTGTGAGGTCCTTCCATTTAATTATAACGTAAATGTAATTTAGTTTTTAAAAAAATATATATATCTTGAATATTTTCTTTTGAAGTAGCCTCTCTTTGAAATTTGGCCAAAGTTTATTTTTAAAAAGGCATATATAGAGTTTTCTGTGAAATGCAATCTGACTTGGATGATATGATTTGCATGGAAAATTGTGTATCGTGTCATTCCATTCCAAAGCCATCTTCTTTTTTTAAATTCTTTTAAAGAAGAAGCACAGCATAGTAGTTTTGACGAATGCCATCCGCAGACTGCAAAAAGAACGCCTCATTTCGTACCATTGGCTTTAAATTGATTTCTCTAAGTATTCTGCGATCTACTATTTGGTTGTCCTTTTCAGATTCTTGCTTAAAGCAATAAGAGCTGCATGTTTGACATCGGGAAAAAATATTTCAAATTTGTAATTAACTACTTAATACTAAGTATTTCAATGACAGGAAAATAGAACATTTATTACCGTCTTCCTTGGAAGACGGTATTGTATAGTTGAAGTTTTTTTACAGTCTTCGGACTATGCATTTCCTCTCTTTTGTGATTGGTAGAAAATGCATGATGAGAAAATTTTCAATTATTTCATTGGTTGAAATGCTGTTCAAGGCAAGGGAGATAACTTTCTGATGATCTAATTTTCGTACGACTTAACAATTTTGCAAGATTTTAATTTCAATCTTAAAAAAAAATGACAAAACGAACAACAAAATCAGCAGTAATTAATTCCTAATACATGTAACATGATTTTTTGTACAGCAAAAAATAAAAAGATCTCTTTAACTTCATTATAAATAAAATTTGATTTTTATTGCTTGCAGGCTTTACAATTTGTTATTATTCTTTTCCCCTTTCTTGTTTGAAGAAGGAAATGGAATCAGCCGAGGTTTGCCGAAAGCTCTCGGCGAGTCAAAGTTTACGGAGATGACCGAGCGACAACCGTGGTAGGGCTAATGCCAGTAAAAAGCTAATGTAGAAATACAAAATCAAGAAATTCAAAAGAATTATACGGCCTGATAGGTGTAGATCAGTTTACAGTTTAAGATTGTTGCTAAAGACAGGAAGCTTTTTTAAAAAGCTCTACTTGTAAATTTCTGTTGTTCATATTGTTATGGAAGAACTTTTTATAAGTTTTGATTGAAGCAAAATTGAATTATTGTCATCCTGTACAATAATGATTTCCTTTATCGAAATGTATATTCAGTTGTACAGAAATATTTCTTCTGAAACATTTTTACACTTTATTTTGGTTTTATTGATCATAAGGGTTTAGATTACATACAGATTAATCATAATAACACATTTTACCAGCAAAATAAAATTTTGAAAAATGCAGCTTATATTGCTTTAATTTCCCTTTGTTGTTAATATATAAGCTATTATATTTTTAACTTAGAAGCAAAGATAGTTTTCACCTCCTTCTCTTATACAGACCTTTAATCAACGTTGAACATAATCTTGTGAAATAAAAATGATATAATATAGCCTTGATTGTGGACACTTTTTATGTGTGTGGGATTCTTAATTAGTTCATGCACCTGTACATCATAGATTTTGTTGTCCTTTAATTCAAACTTGTCCATTATCAAGGTCACATCAGGTGCAATATATCTCAAGCCATCAGGAGCACATATGTTGCTGTATCAACATATACTGACATCTAGTTTCAGCCAACCTATTTCTTATATAAAACAATTAACCAATTTCCCCTTTTAATTCCTGATTCAGACCTGGCCTATCTATATAACAGGAATACCTCTGCTTTGCCATTTAAAAATCTTGTCTTCTAATCTAGAATGGAATACATTTTTTTTTTTGGACAACTCATCTAAAGGCCTAACAATTACAATGAAATACGTTCGTCAGCCATTAACTTAATTATAGATTGCAATTGCTATTTAAAAGGTCATTGTATCGACCATACATATAGATCTTTTGAAATTATTACTTTAAACGAGACTGTTGTTATACTCGTTTCATAAACTTTTGTCAATAACGTAACAATGTAGTAATAATGTAACATTTAATGTCAAAAAATTGTCCTCAGTATTTTTCAGATTTTTAGACTAAACTCGGATTCTTATTTTCAAAAATAAAGTCAACAGCTAACACTAACCTTCGATTGAAGAATTAGTGTCCTTGACAAACATGTCCTCTGATGAACTTCCTGGTGCCATTTCACGTGCAATTATTGTATATGCTGTTTTGGTTTTCCTTGAAAATGTCAAAAACATCAAATTATAAAACAAAACAATTTATGAGTATTTTATTGTTATCATTTCGATTCCTATTTGATTTCTGTGAAGGAAAACTCAATTCATCTCATAGTCTCGTTTTTAGCAAATATGTTATTGTTTTGTTCGTATCAAATTTCTTGAAAAGGAATAAAAAATCAGAAACTTTGGAAAATCTGTGCGAAGAACATTGTCAGTAGAGAAAATAGCATGAAATATAGAGATGTCTGAACTGAAAATTTGACAATTTTACGAACAGGCAAATTTTGAATAGCTAACCTGTTATATACAGTCATAAAATGGCCTCCCCCGATACCACAGCTATGTATGTTATCAACACACTGACAAAGAAGAGTGGCGATAGCAGCATCTACCACGGACCCTTGTTGTCGACCCATTAAATCTCTGCAATAAAGCAGTTGTTATCACATTAGTACTTGTGAAATAATATTTTTTAAACATGTAATTTTAAAATGCTTTTGTAGGATTAACATTTTAACTTTTCATAAGTCCTTTCTGAGAACTTCAAAGAACCTTGAAGCACACTGAGAGGTATAAAATGAAATTTGCTGCATGAAAAGATTTAAAGTTCAAGCTTCATTATAAGACTTTTTAAATTAAATTATAAATAAAAGAGTTATCCTTCCTGGCTGAGGATCGGAGTACCTTAACAAATATTTAACAGAGCAAAATTAGGGACACAGAATTAAATCAAATTTTAATAATATACATATAGTAACTTTACACTATAACCTCTCATAAATGGCACTTAAACAGAATAACATTTAATTTCAATTTGCAAAGTCTGATATAAGATTGAAATTACCAGAAAAAAAGAGTTTGGGACAATTAATTACATGTACAAGTAAATAATTAGAACAGCTAATAAAAATTATTTACATGTAAATTTCATTATTCAACATTTCATTCTTCGCTCTTTATGACAAAGACTATGACATTGACTCAAAAGCACGATATATATCTTTGGACATCAGGCAGGGACAGACTTAGAAATGATATGGCTATCATTACCACAGTGACCTTGACCTTGAAAGGTGACATTGATCAAAAATATATCATGGCGTGCTTTAAAATAGCAAGATAACATGCTCAAATTTTAGCTTTTAAATACAATATAGACAAGAGTGACATTGAGTAAAATACAGGTTTTTGAAAGACACTGATTATATTATCTATGTTGCCATGACTAATACATGCAACACTAATGGGTCTCTTTCAACCGAAAAGGAAAGTGATATAATAAATAAATCTAAAGTAATTAATTAGAGGCACTTATTAAAACCAGAAAGAATGCCAGTTCTGTTTAAAGCTCTTACCCTTATATACATGTACAAAGACGTTGTAAAACTTACACTCCTACTCTTGCACAGGTTGCAGAATCTGATGATATTGCTGCATATCTGTAGTTGCCTTCTATAGATGGAAAAAATGCTGGGCGCTCTATATATATTAGCATGCAACCGATGCCAAGTCCAATGACGACGATACAGGACATGGCCAGCAGCGAGTCAATGTGAGCTGATTTCCTTTTCAATATTCCTCCAAACCTGTTGTACGTACAATTCAAGATATTAAGGTGTATAACATGGAATCCCCTTTAATGTTGCTTGATATATTTGTGCTGGTTAAAACTGGTATTTTTTTTAATAAAGTGCAAAGAATATTGTCAGCTAACATTCTTAAATTCATAAGTATCCCCATCCCTTCCTAAAAAATACTGAGAAAATTTGCAAAGATTTAAATAGAACTCTTTATGATTTAAATCACACCTTAAAACATAATAGATAACTTATTGCATGGATTCTTATTTAAAAGGGATCAGGTGTGAATCACCCCATTATAAAATATTTTGAAGATTCATGTATAAAAGAACACTTTAATGAATTAGGTACTATGAAAAGGGGATCTAGAAAACAGAACAGTTTGTCATGGTATATATTTTTTTTTCAAGATCCGACTCCTTTCAAAAGTCGTGAAACATCAAAGTAATCAAGCAAAATAGCAATGCAAGATGTGCACGTGATAACAAAATTATGAAATCACAACAGGAAAATGTGCATCATATGCAGTTTTAAAGGATATACGTACATGTACATTTTGTAAAGTGTAATATAAAGATAATGAAAAAACTTAAGCACAAAAGTCCGTTGAAATAATACAGTTCGGGGGCAGAACGAACACAGACCTCTAAAACAGAAGTGGTGGGATCAGGTGCTCTCCCGTGGACTTTTACGAGAAGCACTGACTTTTACAGTTGACTGTTTACTTGGACATTTAAACATTTACATCTACGGAGGTACAGACCTTTCTACAGGTGCTAGCGCCATGTTCTAGTTGTCTTGATCGGGCAAATTGACAAAGCCGAAGACAATTCATTGTGTAAACAGTGGCCTAATACCGTATAAGCATAATTTTAGCGTTGAATTAATTTTGGCATTATTAGCAAGTGTGTTGAGATTGCTAAAATTAAATATTGCTAAAAATTAATTGTGTTGTATTTGTGATGGCTTCTTTAGTGAGCTTTTGAATATCGCTAAAATTACTTCTCGCTAAAAATAAATTACCCATTTTTAAGGAGAAATCGCTAAATTTGGGTCTCGCTAAAATTTCCACTTATACGGTACTTCGTAAAAAAAAAAACGTATGTTAGCATCCGACATCTTCATTGTGTAAACAGTCAAGAGTTTCCTAATACCGTCCACATAAACCCTTGAATTTTTGACGGGGTTTACTGTCACGCCATCTAGTGAGACATTACATTTTGAACTCTGCTGACCTTGCTATTGGCCAAAATTAAATATTGCAGAAAAATTAAGTTGTAATAAATTCGATATAATTCAACTAAAAATCTGGTCAAACCTTTAACTGGGCTTTTGATAATGACGTTATCCTTGGGACTAAAATTACTTGTTTTTCTGTTTACAATTTAAAAAATAAAACAATGATTTTGATTGGTTCATTTTTATGAGGCCAAAACGCTAAATTTCCCCGTCAAAATTTCCAAGGGTTTATGTGGAGCGGTACTTCGTTAAAAAAAAACGTAAGTGAGACATTGTATCTTCTCTATTTGCAGATTATCACATAATATGTAAGGGAAGTTGACGATAGATAAGTTACAGTCCTTACATTTGAATGCATATCAGCGGGGTTACCATAACTTTTTTTCCCCAGTTGATTAATCACTTATGAAATGTATGTGCCAGACTCTGTAGTATCTTTAAATATTAATTCAAAGGGAAATATTTCGAATCAACATGAACAAAGAGCTATACTTCTTAATTGATCATGATTGGGGGATTGTGAGGTTACTCGTACATATGTACCATAAATGTGTTTATTCTAGTTGATTAAACACTTATAAAACATATTTGCCAGACTCTGTAGAATCTATAAATATTTTAGTTCAAAGGGATGTACATATATATATAACATCGAATCAACATGAACAACCGGTACTATAATTATTAATGGATAAAACTTAGTAGATTTCTTTAAATGATTAATTTAAGGCCAGTGCAAGATACTTCCTCCTTTCATAAGGCCTAAAGCACATGATTTTGCTTTCTTTGCTCTTTTCTTTGCTGCTTTTTTTGTTGTGTATATATTAAAGAATCATTTTTGTATAGCTTTTGGGAAAATTTTTATGCTGTATTTTATTTTGTGAAGTATGTAACAGGGGAGATCACTTTGTCATATTTATGCAGGGATTTTTATAAAAGCAACTTGTACTGTCAGTTTTTTTTCTGGATCTTTCCTTAGTGTGAGTTTTGTTTTCCTTACTGTGGAGTATATAGAATTAATATTTGACTTACTGTCATCTAATATGGGACAATTTTTCACAAAACACCTGTGTTGTGTTATGATTGGATGGCTGGGCTGTATGATAAAGGACTTTGCCAGATCATCAACATTACATTAATACAATGTTTTTACATCCTTTGTCAGCTGGAACGGGTCGTGTAATCTATCGTTCTTTTTTCTCTCTAAATTATTGAAGACAAAAGGAATAATGGTTTTCATGTTGCCACTTAATCATTTAATGCGATATTTCAATATCTGACTGAGACTTTTAATCCATTCTGATTAAATGTCAAGATATTCTTTCCCGAGTTTGGCTTATAGCTTTCGCAGAATTTGTAACAATTATAGAATTATGAGGCCAGTCAAAGGACCAAAAATTTGAATCACTGATTGTATATTATTTAACGTCCCTCTCGAGAATTTTTCACTCATGTGATTCAAGATCCTCATTATTAGTAATATTTAGATCACCAGATATTCAGGAAGACTATCATTACAGGGTGAAGAAGTATATGAAAACCCATGAAGATTAAGTCTCCGGTGTACAATATTTGTAGGAACTAAAAAAAATGTAATTAAAAACTGTGAAAGCAGTAGGCCAATTATTTAGCCGGCGAATTCATTTCCTAGTAAAATATGTTGTGCATCGTCAAACATTCTGAAACATTCTGAAGAAAGATGTTATCGAACAGCGACGATTAAACAAGATGCTTAGTAGTCAAAAATGTACGTAAATGTTTATTTTCATGATGTATCTCATTTAAGGGCTGTCCTAATTTTATCAGCATTATCATCTTTCGCTTTCATCCTCAGTATTAATTTTCAATTTATTCTATGGCCTGAATTTACGAGGGTTGTCCGTAAAGTTCGTGGACAAGCTCAAATTTAAATAAAAACGGTGTCATTGATATTTATTATTAGCGTATATATAATCGTTTACTAAATATGAATTACAAATGTAAAATTATATACAATTTTGAATATATAATTACAATTATGGCTTTATTATTAGACTTGGGGTGATGACCCGGAGCACCGCAAAATTTCAATTAAAAAATTATTTATCACTTTATAAATTTCATTTGTATTTTGAAAATTCCGCGGAAATTCTGATTACTCATGAGGTTGGCAAAAGTTATAAGGTCAAGCCTGCGAAATTTGAACGCTCGGAGTTTAGAAATTGCTTAGAAATCGAGGTTAGAATCTATTGAGACAGGTTCGAAAAAGGGACGTTTTCGGAAAAGGTGGAGCAGAGAGCAGTGATAAAATTCTGCGTAGACTTCGGAAAAACAACAAAAGAGACCCATAAATACTGTAAACAATCGGGAAAATACAGTAAAGGAAGCCGTTCTTTAGAATTTATGTGGAATATAAAATTTTTGGGCGGTAGGGACAGCTTACAGGATGACATGCGAGAAGAAAGAGCATCATTCCGAGATTGCAGTGCTGTAAAAATGAATTTCGTAACGTGACTTTGCCTTATTTCTGTAAATAAAATCGCTTAACGCGGACAAAGGATTGATGATTTGCAGGATCTGAGACAGTAAGTGTTAAATATCATTTTCATATGAAATCTAAACAGTTTGTACACATTTTTGATGACTGTTAAAAGCGACATAAGAAATGCATTGAGTTAAAGGATGACTGTGTTAAGAAAAGTTACATGCATTATTACTGGTAAGCTTTTCACGTCGGGAAACCAAGCATTTTCATTTTAGTGCTCCGGGTATGAGTGTGTGTCTTTTTTGTATCTGATTTATTATAACTATTTGTGTTTTGATTTTGTTTAAAATTTGCATATGTACACCAAGTTTTATGATAAACGAGATAATTTTAACTTTTCAGTCGTCATCTTCCATTACCTATGCAGCAATATACCTTGCATACTGGGTTTATATACTGTAAACGTGGTTATATTGACGAGTTGAAAAATTGACGATTTATAGTTTACAAATATTGACGAGTGTTAAATTTGACGAAATATTTAATCAAGAGTTATGTATCTTTAAATTCACGGGGATACAAAGGCAGCGTCGGAATCACTAAATTTAATTTTTGTACAGACCATCTTCAGTGTGTAAGAAATTACAAACTTCTAAGTTTGTAGGATTTGATTAAATAAATTGCCCTCTTGTTATTTGTTTTCATTATAAGCGGTCAATTGCCTGAGGTGACAAACTAGGTCAAGCACGGCGTGATAATTACGCTAAGTTATGCATGCAATATTTGATACACTAGTTTAGATTCAATGGTTTAATAAATGTGATTATATCACTGTGCTTTCATAACTAATTACAAAAGAAAATAACAGTAACTTTGATTTAGTGTTAATTGGGGAAACCCGAGAAAATTAAGCGGTAAAGTTGTACAAATTGGTCGTCTGTTGTGACGCTGATGTGAAGTTTGACGAGTGTAAATTTTGACGAGAAAAGAAAAATCGTCAATATAGTCAAAATTAGCACATCGTCAAAATTTCCACGTTTACAGTATTACAGTTGATTCGATACGCAAGAGCATGCTCCACGTATGAAAACTTTTTATAACGAGGGAATATTTTGACAAACAAGTTGCTGAAACAAGAGCAGTCTCGTTTGAAGTCATCATTTCGTAAGTTCTAAGGTTGATGCAATGACCTCGACAGATTTTTTCGTTATTTTGACAACGACCACATGGCGGGTGTGACCGGTCGGCAGGGGGTGCTCACTCCTACATGGCAGCTGTTCCCGCCACTGATATTTTGGATGTCCGTGTTTTTGCTGCTCGTTTTTGTATTGTATAATGGATTTTTGAGATTGAATACTCGTACTGTTCGTTATCTCCGTATATTTAATTTTATTTCATGCATGTTTTTGATAAAGCCAAAGTCATACTACATATCTGAGTTGAATACTTCAACGAAATTTGACAAATTATCAATTGCAAAGGTTAGGTATTTTGTACACGTTAACTTATTTGAATTTGTAACAAATATTTTAACCTCTTCTATATCTCTTCAATTTTCAATACTTGAACCGTCCTCCTTCACTTAAATTTTACCATAGCTAACTATACATATTATTACAGTTAAATACATGTAAAATAAACACTTCGATACTATATTCCTACTAGGACTTTTCTGATTAAGGGCCTTAACGTCTTTTATCAGACTTATTACGAAAATTTTTATAGAATCAAAATATGAATTTACAAGTTATTATTCCATTGGATATATAAAAAATTAATGTATGACCTAGATATAAAATTTATCAATTTGATACCTTTTTTTTTAAATTCGAATTACTATTACAGGAAATAAATTGATATAGTGTAATTTTAGCAAAATTTTCGATAATAATAGCTTGTAGCTTATCAGAGTAATTTTAGTTTAAATTTTTTAAAAAGACCATTTATTTAAAAAAAAAAAACCTCTCACCTTACTTTCTCCATTATTGATAATTGCAACAATTCCACTTTTTTGTTAAAATTTGATGTTTATACACATAAATTCACAATTATACAACTATCATTCAGAGCAACTATTCCGAAGTATTGAATGCCTGTTTCAATTATGTTATTGTTTATGATAAAGTATTGGTAACATGTTTTTTTTTATTGATAATGTTTAGCATAATTTACCACGGGACGTAGGAGTAATATTACCTGCGGGTGTCTATCAAGCCATTGTGAAATAAATGCTGCATGGTATCACCAATGTCCGTCCGTCTGCATGGGTAAGGTTCACCCAGCGCCAAGGTACATGTATGCTTCCAGCGTACAATGAATGATTTTGATGTCTGCTTTGCATTTACTTATGATTTCCCCCTTTTTCAGTATGATACTTTTATTCTTGATTTATATATATACATGTACATGATTCGTGTAATACATGCATTTTGTTTGGACATTAATATACTGATATTATTGTAACTGAGGTTTTCAGCAATGGTGGAGAAAGAAGTTTCTTTTTACATGTACATGATCTTCTGGTACAAAACCATGGCTTTATCAGACATACTGAAATTGCTTTAAACCTATGAATATATTTTTGGTGTTTTTATATAAAACAATAATATTATATTGGGAGTCTATGAGGTAGTGTATAAAACTTTAAGTCCAATTCTTCTGATGATGTGATGAAAGATTTTGCTCAGGTCATATGTATAAACGCCGAAAGCCCTTAAAGCTGAACAGGACTCGTAAATAGGCATGAACCATTTTTGTTATTATTATCTATGACATCAGCTCCGGGGTACTAGTATACTCTTCGCATTCGTTGCACCTGACTGCTTTATTGTCATAGGTGTCGGCGTGGAATGGCCTTGTGTTCGTACTGGTTATCTTGCGGTATACTGCACTGGCCTGTACAATCGTTGTAAGTCTCTTTGATGTCATACTATGATGTCACTGATATGATGTCATTTTTTTTTATTACTTTTTTTAAGAACATACGCACACCTGGTGGCATAATAGTCAGCTTATTGACGGAGGCCACTTACCAGTAGAAGTAGAAGTACAAAGTTATTCTTGTCACTACCGATTGCTGTATAGCATAAGTCCGTCTATGCCGTTGACAATTACTTACACCGAACAGTGAATAAGTGAGCTGTTCTATTGAGAATGGCTCTTAGATAAAGCGAGAGTCCAATCGAATATGGCGGACAAATTCTTTTACGCATTGTGTGCAGCTTTAAGCTTTCAATTACTTCGCTAGCAAACAGGTAGATCATCAAAAAACAAAAGTTAAAGAAAGTTTTCTGATACCTAATATACTAGTATAGAGAAAGAGAGGAGAGAGAGAGAGAGAGAGAGAGAGAGAGAGAGAGAGAGAGAGAGAGGTGGAGAGTACAGAAAAACACACCTTTTATAAGGATACATGGAACCACATCCTTCCCAGTCCAGGGATAAACTCTCGACCTACGGAATCTGTCTCCTAGCTGTACAAGAACAGCGCACCAAACCACTCGGCTTACTCAGCAAGTCAAAAACTTGCTTTCGATGCCAATGGAATTTCTTGGCGCTACCCTCACTACAGGGTCATTGAGAATGGAAGTGAGATAAGCTAGACATCAGTTTGATAAGAGGACTGTTAACAGTACAAAAAATGAAAATGAAATTAATATTTATTAATAAAGCTCATTTTACTCCAACTCTAAGCTAAAATAACTGCTTAAATGATAAATATGAATATAGAATGTGTGCGACAGCACCGCAAGAACTCCATGGGCATCGAAAGTTTTTGACTTGCATAGATAACCGAGCGGTCTCATCCTGTTCCTGTACTGCTAGGAGAGAGACTCCTTAGGTCGAGAGTTCAACCCCCGACTGGAGCGAAAGTGGGTATCCTTATCTAAAAGTGAATTTCTTTGTGCATTCTTTTTCTTTCTTTAGGGCATTCATGTTAGTACATGTTTTTGTAAAATATTCTTTGCAATAATTAATTATCAATTCTCATATTGCTATATTCTATTTTGTTTGTGTGTAATAATTCACTTTATTATTTTTCTTTATTGTTCCATCTATCTGATTGGCTCAAACTGGATCACACGATCAAGTATAAAAAGTGTTACAGACTAGATGTTTCTATTTTAAAAATTTATAAACCTGCTGTTTCTAAAATTGGAAACGTTCTTCTGTGAAGCAACAATAGTGCTGACGTCACAATAGTCTTTATAGACTGGATGTTTCTAAAAACAGATACTGCAGCTGGTTTTCATTACTGTGACGTCATAATGCAATGACACATCAATGCCTTGTATGTGAAGGTACTGAGTATTAGAAAGAAGGATTTTAAGACATTTCTTATTAACTGATAAAAAATAATAAAACAATTGTAGCCTTTTGATTCGGTACAATCCCTCGATATATAGAAGAGAAAGCATATCAACCTCGCACTTCCTCCTTGGTCGCTATGCTTTCCTTATGTTGATATATTTAAGGATAAACCTCATCAAAAGGCTATAATTGTATATTATTACATTTTTACCCGTGAAATACTGTAATTTATTCATTGAATAAAAATGATATCCTGTCACAGTATGAAAGGATATCAAAATGATATCCTGTCACAGTGTGACGAATATCAGAAGTGCGGGAAAACTCTCAATATCCCTTCCCATAACGAAGATTGCTGTAAAAAAATATTCCTTGACTTAATATAAATAGATGGAAATAAATAAACCATTCTGACAGCGAATAAAACTGTCAAATTACCAAAAATATGTTGCTAAATCCATGTTTACAGTGTTTTCACCTCACTTGTAGCTATGACGTCTCAACCGCTCATTCTATGACGTCACGAGCCTATGACTGTATTACAAAAAGACAGAGGCAAAGGAAAAATCAAAGATTTCTTCTTTTTTTTAATGTAATAAACAGAAAATTCAATGTTTTGTAGTTGAATATGAAATTTATTTCACTCGTGATACAGGATTTTTTGATATTTTCACTCGTGCAAGCTTCGCACTCGTGAAAATATCAAAAATCCTGTCCCACTCGTGAAATAAATTCCACATTCAACTACAAAACATTGAATATCCTCTATATATCCACATGTGTTGTATGGTATCAAACATATGAAGAAGGAGAAAAACGTTTAATTAACCAATAAAATACGTATTTTGCTATGACAAAACTATTACGAAATTAAAATATAGGTCCTCATACTGTTCAACTCGAGCACCTACTGCGACGATTTTGTATTTTACCGGAATATGTACAATGTATTTATACCTACAGTATCACTTGGTTTTAATAAAATCTGAAATCTGCGACGATTCCGTATCTAAAATTGGCATGAATGATTGGGCGCAAATACTTTGATCCGTTTCTAACGTCTCACATATGGCGTATTTATGGATGTCATCTTTCATTAAAATTCTATATTCACAGAAATCACATTGCACGCCTCGCATATGGTGCAAATATAGATTGTTTTCTTCAATTCATACAAGTTACTTCATTGAACAACTAATTGCCAAGCTGTTAATCTTTTACCATTGTAATACTATAGTAATTTATAAAAGTCCTTTTCTGTATCAAAGATAAAAATCGACATATTTGACAAAGTCCGATTAATTACATTTAGCTACTTAATAATATCGACATAAAATGACTGTCTTGCTTCAAGCTTACTTCTCTGTTGCAATATGCATGCTTTTCATAAAAAAAAAAGATTGTACAAAAATTCGCATGTAAAATGATATTTTTCATGAACAATGTAAACAAGTATTTAATATAGTTTAGGGGATCGATTGAACTTGATGTGTACACAGAGAAAATAGAAAAAAAGTGCAATATTTATATTCAAATATGGTCAATTCTCTATCTCAAATAACAAGTTTATAAACTTCCATTTTCATCTTTACAATCCTCGACACTTAAGCCATGGAAGTCAGTCTCCAATACCATAAACTGAGAACAGACTTACAGACTTGGACTAAAACTTCAAACCAGTATAAACTTATGAAATGATTTATTTATTCAATCAAAAAATATATATCCTTAAAACAATACAAAACAGGAGCAGAGCAAACACGGACCTCCAAAACGTCAGAGGTGGGATCCGGTGCCATGGAGGAGTGAATATCCCCTGCCGACCGGTCACACCCGCCGTGTACTCCTTGTCAAGATCATGAAATTACGGAAAAATGCGTCGTCAATTCTTAATCAGTGTATAAATAATGGACTAACAATTTAGAATGAAAAACGTCAGTCAGCATTTGACTTAATGATAAATTGTATTTGCTGACAAGGTCATTGTATCGACCATAGAACTTACGAAATGACGACTTCAAACGTCGAGGCTGCTGATAGTCTTGTTTCATCAACTGATATACTGCTGCATAAATGAGGGAAGTTGACAATAGAAAAGATAAAGTCATCATTTTTATCATAGGGTTTGGTTGTTAGATTACCATAAATGTCTTTTTCAAGTAAAATATCCAGGTATGAAACAGATGTATCAGACTCTGTGGTATCTTTTATCTCAAGCTCCACAGAATATATCGTATCGGCATAGGAATGGAAATTATCATTGTTAATTGACAGTACGTCGTCGACATATCTAAATGTCGAATTTACTAAACTATTAAAATTCATTGAATATATAGCAGTGAGTATCTTTTAATAACAATCCCAAGCGATATGCATGGGCTAGAGTACTGACCATAGAAGTCAACACAGGGAAAGAATGAGGTAACTATTTGTATGGCTCATTCTCACTCCCCATAGGGGGTGGACAAATATGATCAGACTAAATATCTTAAACGTACATGTAAGACACTACATGTGCATGTAGCACCGTCAGCTAGAAAAGTGTAATGGAAATTAAAAGGCATAGGTTTACCTTTTCTGTGACATTTTAGATTTTTTAAAGTTGTAACCCTTGATTTTATTGTTATCTAAAAAGTCTATTGATTTCACATCAGTTGTCCTATTAAGATCAATAATGTGGACATGAAAACGATATGCGTCCTTCATAGAAAGAAACTTGGGGGAGAAATGAGAATTGCATGTTTGAAAATATTACAAATGAATATATATGAGATCTGACAATATATGTGTACTAGTAATTAACTAACTTATACAGTATTTAAAATATTAAATAAAAGAAAAATATTTATCACAGACTGGTTAAACCTTGTGTCACAGTGTCGTATGGTATTATACCAAACTTATCGCTCCAGTAATGTTTTTAATAGATATTGTATGTAATATCTAATTTTTTGGAGATTTCATTCAATGAAAGACTGTGGGTTGTGACTATGCCTTTAGAGCCCGGATTTCTCTCTCCAGAACTGTGGTGACTCTAATAGCCTCAGCGGCCTTCTCTCCCCCGATGTTTTTCAGAGCAACAAGAGCTGCCTCTCTCACATTGGAGATAATATCGTTTCTCCTAAAATTAAGTTAAAAAAATTAAAATCAATGATTTTTACTTAGTTCATATCGTTTATCAACCTGTGTACAATAATATCGTTATATAAACAAGAGGCCCATGGGCCACATCGCTCACCTGAGCACTGTGGCTAGGAAAAAGTAGAAATTGGTTTATTATTGAATAGTTTAAATCCTAAAGTAGTCCCAAGACCAATCATAGCTTTGCTATTCTTGACAAGATGATTTTTTAAAGAATTTTCCTATATATGTCTATGTAAAACTTTAATTGGCCATTTTGGCTCCGCCCTACACTGGGGTCATAATTTGAACAAACATGAATCTACACTGCCTGAGGATGCTTTCATACAAATATGATCAATTATGGCTTTGTTATTCTTGAGAAGAAGATTTTTAAGGAATTTTCCTATAAATATTTCTATGTAAATCTTTGGTCGGCTATTTAGGCCCCGCCCTACCCCGGGGGTCATAATTTGAACAAATTTGAATCTACACTACCTGAGGATGTTTCCCCATAAGTTTCATCTTTCCTGGCACAGTGGTTCTTGAGAAGTTTTTTAAAACATACCAACAAATTTTCATTAATTTCCAATTATCTCCCCTTGAATCAGGGCGTGACCCTTCATTTGAAGAAACTTAAATCTCCTTTACCCAAGGATGCTTTGTGGCAAGTTTGGTTGAAATAGGCCCAGCGGTTCTTGAGAAGAAGTCGAAAATGTGAAAAGTTTACAACGATGACGACAGACAACGGACAAATTGTGATCGGAAAAAGCTCACTTGAGCTCAGGTTAGCTAAAAATCCCAAAGCATTTACATTTTCTGTAAATTGGACAACAGATGACGGAATTATAAAGTTTCATAGATTCTATTATTGATGCAGTATAAATTCCTTATAACTGGGCCAAATTTTATGGCTAATTCTGTATTTTTTTTTTATGAAGGCTATGTAATTAAAACTAAAAATTTAATATAATTTTAAATAAGACTACATGTACACTGTACACACAACAACAAATATTGCCGATGACGTTTTAGGAAGATGTTAAACCTTTGCAATGAATACATCACGTATAGAATATTTTATATCAAAAACTTACTCTGATAATTGAGTAACTCAAGTTTACAATTTTGATAGTATTCAAGAATTTCATAAATACATTCTACTGCAAAAAAGTATAGTAAAATAATTAAAGTGAAAATTACCACAGATTAACCAATGCCTCCACGGCCTGAGTGGCCTTGACATGCCCCAGGGCCAGGCAGGCCGCCTCCCTCACCACCCGGTCTTTGGATTTCAGACACTTCTTAAGGTTGACGATAGTTTTGATATCATTGGACCCTGTTCTCGCTAGAGAGATGATGGCCACAGCTTGTATGTTAACATCGCTGTCTGTTAGCAGGTCCAGTAAAGCCTCTATCACTGTTGCGCTTTTGTATTTGCCTTTGATAAAAAATGTGTCATCTTTATGTAACTTATCGTTTTGGGGTTTTTTTTTGTCGAATGAAAGCATTTTTTGACAAATTAGAACAATTCTCTGTCATCCTTGGACTTTCAATAAGGAGTAGCATTCTCAACGCTACGTAATTAGCGTCTCTCAAATGACGACAAAGATTCTCATTTGTAAAGAAATTAATAACATCAGCAACTTTAAATTGTTGTTGACAACGATGAGACGAATTAAGTCCCATCTCTTTGCCGTAAGAAACGCTATCATTAGATCTTTAACTTGCTAACCTCGTTTTAACACATTCGCCAGAATTTCTATCCCATGTATATTTCAACTGTGAATGAAAGGTTGTGTAAAGAAGATGGGTGGATAAGGCGGACGAAGTGCCTTTAGTGCGACAAATAAGAAGTGAAAAATTTAATCTCAATTATATCCAAATTTTATTTGATATTTCATCTTATATTAAAGTATACTTAATGTAAAATCTCTACAATTTACAAATATCTCGGCAAGACTGAAAATATATTCCAACCAAAAAGCATACACATACTAAAAAGAACAAAATCAATCATTTTCTCATACTTTAAGAAAATTTTTCAATATGAGTGGGTCTTCCCTCCATTTTTTTTGAAAGATAATCATAAAGGTTTGCAATAAAATATACATTTTTTTGTTTACAAAAACTTGGAGCGAAGACCCACTATACCTTAAAAGTACAGTTTTATTACAAAACATTCGCATCTTTCCGAAAAATACTTCAAGTCCATTAATTCAAGGGTCATATCACAAACATGATTTAAATGTCCGAAATTTTCATGAACCATGTAGCATGGTGGTTAGCGTGTTAGTCTCAAAGCAGTATGGTACGTCGTATTTTTATTGCTAGGGGTTCGAATCCCACGAATATCATCTTATTTTTTTTATAAAATACATTTTGTAAAAATTTTTAACGAGATTTTTTGTTCTCTCAGAAAATTTTTTTTTCATAATTTTAAAAATTTTAATAATGAGAAGTTAATTTAAATACTCAGTTCACATACTGAATATGATTTCTTAATATTCGACGCTATAGGCATTCTGCCCGCCTTGTTCACCCATCTTCTTTCAGATGCTAATTATGTAACGTCGAGAATACCACGCCTTTCTGAAAGTCCAAGAATACCAGAGAATTGTACTACCTAAATTTTCAATGGCCTGGACCCTGACAGATGATTCCATACTGAAAACTTCCCTCATTGCGTAACTCTCTCTCGCTTGTTCTTGGATTCTGAACCATAGCGGATTTATAACTTCGTCAACAGTGCAAAACGCTACAACAATATTTTTTTTTTACTTTTTGGAAAGATCATTAATTTTAAAATAATACTGTAAAACGTCTTTTATATTCTAGTTCTTGTTCTTATTCAATTTAATTTTTTATATTTTCCTAAATATAATAAACTTTGCTCATTTAAAATTATCCATAGGCTTTTATCTTTTTTATGTATTCTTTTTACTTCAATATATGAAAACTGTTCCTACCTACCTAGATAGTTTTCCTTTTTCAGCATGGTGTCACCTGTGTCCATCAGCATCTCTCGTCGGAGAATTGATAAGAGCCATTCAGTGTCTTTTTCGCCAAACGTCTCCTCAAAATCATCCTTAAAATCTTTCAGAATTTGATTCCTAAATCTGGTAGGATAAAGTGACAAAAACTCGACAAATTATAAAAAAATTTAATTAAAAGTACGGTAATATTTATCTATTTAACACACTATTTTCATGAAAAGCAGTTTTATCATAAATTGATAAATCATCTATTTTAAAGAAAAGAGTATCTTTTTACTTTTAAAAAAAATATCCTTTATTCTAAAGGTATTCCTCAAGTGAAAAATTATCTCTTTTTTTTGGTTTCTAGAGCATGGACAGAAAAGCTTCTTTTTTCACATGGAAATATTTCTTTTCTTGAAAGTGAATTACTAGTATTTTTTTAATAAAAATTGTAGCATTCTTTCTTAAACCTACGAAATTGCCAATAAATGAGACCACTTTCATTCTTTAAAACACCATTTTTTTAATAATCAGAATCCCTCATCAGAAATAAGGTTTGTACAAAAAGATATTTCATCTAATAAATCAAATTGTTGCGCTGTGCACTGGCGCAGTGGTTACAGCGTTTGCTCTAGAGTCGCAAAGTAAGGAGTTGATCCTTACGTCGCGGGTTCGAATCCCACTGTGGGACGTTGAGACCTGCCTTGGGATGAGACCGATAATATGTATATATTCCTGAACATTAGTTAAATCGTCAATTGCTTGAAACAGGCCGCATTACTTAATAAATGCAGTCAACTAGATTTGATGGATATGCTGTATATGTTTCATGTCTTGTACAACATATCGATTTTACTGCGTTTTTTAACATCCCTGAAATTTTCACTCAATCGAGATGCCAGCACTTGCGGTAGAGGCCTGCCAATTTAGACCTGACCTCGGTACTTAACAATCTTAGAGCAGATAAGTATTTTTTTGCCAGCACCTAAGTGTATCATGGGACCTCCATTTATACGGTCTCATCCAGTGTCCACGCCCTGCCGTGTGGAATTAGAACAGCGGTGTAAGGATTAGCTACAGAACTGTAGCTCTCTGCTTGACAAAATTTGGACAGATAAAATAAAAACAAACAAGAGGCCCACGGGCCTTATAGGTCACCTGAGCATTCTGCAACAACTTTCCAGTTATTGAATTTGATTTATGTTTTAAGCCAGATGCTATATGGCATTCACAATTTTGAAAGAGGCACCATTGATCATCATAACAATACACTTAGCAGTTGCTTAGCTTGGTTTATTGATTTGAAAATGTCCAATTATAAGTTCATAGGATCTTCATGAACGTTTCATGAACATTTCATGAATAAAATTCATGAAAAATTCAAGGAAATTCATGAATTATTCATGATCACCTCGCAGGGGTACTGAATACGCAAGGTTGGGGAACAAAAATGCATTCCAACTAATCAGTAATATTCAGCCATAATCAGTAGTGCCCCTAACAATGTGAAATAAATCCCTGACCCTAGGTCCACACATTGCACAAATGTTAAAAAGGCACCCTTAAAATTTCCTATCAAACAAGAGGCCCATGGGCCACATCGCTCACCTGAGAAGCTTTGACCATTCTGTTCTTTATCAGATTTCCCCCTTGTTATACATAATGCATCCCCACCCTACCCCAACTGATCATAATGTAGACATTTTGAAATCTACACTACCCCATGATCCTTCCATGGGCACATATGTTTCAGCTTTTTTGGCCCAGTGGTTCCTGAGAAGAAGATTTTCAAAGATTTTTCCTATATATTTCTATGTAAATCTTTGATTCCCCTATAATGGCCCCGCCCTTCCTCTGGGGGTCATGATTCCTACAATTTAGAATTTACACTACCCCAGAATGCTTCCACATAAGCTTCACTTTTTCTGGCCCAGTGGTTCTTGAGAAGAAGATTTTCAAAGATTTTTCCTATATATTTCTATATAAAACTTTGATTCCCCATTGTGGCCCCGCCCTTCCCTGGGGGTCATTATTTAAACAATTTAGAATCTACATTATACCAGGATGCTTCCACATAAGTTTCAGCTTTTCTGGCCCAGTGGTTCTTGAGAAGAAGATTTTCAAAGATTTTTCCTATATATTTCTATATAAAACTTTGATTCCCCATTGTGGCCCCGCCCTTCCCCCGGGGGTCATGATTCCTACAATTTAGAATTTACACTACCCCAGAATGCTTCCACATAAGCTTCACTTTTTCTGGCCCAGTGGTTCTTGAGAAGAAGATTTTCAAAGATTTTTCCTATATATTTCTATATAAAACTTTGATTCCCTATTGTGGCCCCGCCCTTCCCCGGGGGTCATTATTTAAACAATTTAGAATCTACATTATACCAGGATGCTTCCACATAAGTTTCAGCTTTTCTGGCCCAGTGGTTCTTGAGAAGAAGATTTTCAAAGATTTTTCCTATATATTTCTTTGTAAAACTTTGATACCCCATTGTGGCCCCGCCCTTCCCCCGGGGGTCATGATTCCTACAATTTAGAATTTACACTACCCCAGAATGCTTCCACATAAGCTTCACTTTTTCTGGCTCAGTGGTTCTTGAGAAGAAGATTTTCAAAGATTTTTCCTATATATTTCTATATAAAACTTTGATTCCCTATTGTGGCCCCGCCCTTCCCCCGGGGGTCATTATTTGAACAATTTAGAATCTACATTATACCAGGATGCTTCCACATAAGTTTTAGCTTTTCTGGCCCAGTGGTTCTTGAGAAGAAGATTTTCAAAGATTTTTCCTATATATTTCTATGTAAAACTTTGATACCCCATTGTGGCCCCGCCCTTCCCCCGGGGGTCATGATTTGAACAATTTAGAATCTACACTACACTAGGATGCTTCCACATAAGTTTCAGCTTTTCTGGCCCAGTGGTTCTTTAGAAGAAGATTTTCAAAATTTTTCCTATATATTTCTATATAAAACTTTGATTCTCCATTGTGGCCCCGCCCTTCCCCCGGGGGTCATGATTTGAACAATTTAGAATCTACACTACCCCAGGATGCTTCCACATAAGTTTCAGCTTTACTGGCTCAGTGGTTCTTGAGAAGAAGATTTTTTAATGACCCAACCCTATCTATCTCTTTTCTTGATTATCTCCCCTTGCGAGGGGATATGTCCCTTCATTTTAACAATTTAAATTTCCCTTCACCCAAGGATACTTTGTACCAAGTTTGGTCAAAATTTGCACAGTGGTTCTTGAGAAGAAGTCGAAAATGTGAAAAGTTTACAGACGGACAGACAGACGGACAGACGGACGGACAGACAGACGGACGGACGGACGACGGACAAAATGTGATCAGAAAAGCTCACTTGAGCCTTCGGCTCAGGTGAGCTAAAAATAAATGTTTTATAAATACAAAGGAGCAGATTTCAAACAATTTATTTTCAGTATATAAGTAGAGCCCCACCCCCACCCCTGACCCTGGGGCCTTGAAATTCACAATTCTGCAAGATTAGGGCCCTAATGCTCATCATAACTATATAGTTCATCTGCTTCATACCCAGAGACAGAGAAGAAAATTTTCAAAGATTTAATGTATTTTCACTATATAATCAATAGAGCCCCCTCCCCATCCCCCCAACACCAGAACCCCTGACACTGGGACCATAAAACTCACAATTTTGGTAAAAGCACTCTTGCTCATGATAAATATGCACTTAGTTAGTTTATTTAATACCTAAGAACAGAGAAGAAGATTTTCAAAGAATTCATGTATTTTTACTATATAATCTATAGAGCCCTGCCCTAACACCAGAACCCCTGACTCTGGGACCTAAAATTCACAATTTTGGTAAAAGCACTCTTGCTCATCTTAACTATGCACTTAGTTAGTTTATTTAATACCTAAGAACAGAGAAGAAGATTTTCAAAGAATTCATGTATTTTACAATATAATCTATAGAGCCCCCCCCCCAACACCAGAACCCTTGACCCTGGGACCATAAAATTCACAATTTTGGTAGAGGCACTCTTGCTCATCATAACTATGCACTTAGTTAGTTTATTTAATACCTAGGAGCATAGAAGATTTTCAAAGAATTCGTGTATTTTCACTATATAATCAATAGAGCCTCCCCCTCCACCCCCAACACCAGAACTCTTGACCCTGGGACCATAAAATTCACAATTTTGATAAAGGCACTCTTGCTCATCATAACTATGCACTTCGTTAGTTTATTTAATATCTAGGAGCAGAGAAGAAGATTTTCAAAGAATTCATGTATTTTTACTATATAATCTATAGAGCCCCCCCCCCCCAACATCAGAACCCTTGACCCTGGGGCCATAAAATTCACAATTTTGATAAAGGCACTCTTGCTCATCATAACTTTACACTTAGTTAGTTTATTTAATATCTAGGAGCAGAGAAGAAGATTTTCAAAGAATTCATGTATTTTTAGGTCACCTGAGTAACTCAGGTGACCTATTGCTATCCGTTTTCGTCCGTCGTCGTGTGTCGTGTGTCGTGCGTCGTGCGTCGTGTGTTAACATTTGAACATTTTCAGCTTCTTCTCTGAAACCATTGAACCAATTTCAACCAAATTTGGTATGCAGCATCTATGGGTGAAGGGGAACAAAAATTGTGAATTTTATGGTCCCCGCCCCCCTGGGGCCTGAGGGGTGGGGCTAAAACCACTAAAATTATTGCAATCTTTAAAAATCTTCTTCTTTACTCCTGGACATCAAGCAGGCAAACTGTTGGCATGAATGTAATGAGCATTGAGTCCTCTACCAAAATTGTGAAATTCACGGCCCCAGGGTCAGGGGTTCTAGTGCTAGGGCGGGGCTATATAGATTATATAGTGAAAATGCATGATTTCTTTGAAAATCTTCTTCTCTGCTCCTGGGTATTAAGTAAACTAACTAAGTACATAGTTATGATGAGCAAGAGTGCCTCTTCCAAAATTGTGAATTTTGTGGCCCCAGGGTCAGGGGTTCTGGTGTTAGGGCGGGGCACTATTGGTTATATGGTGAAAATGCATTTATTCTTTGAAAATCTTCTCCTCTGATTCTGGGTATTAAATAAACTAACTAAGTACATAGTTATGATGAACAAGAGTGCCTTTTCCAGAATTATGAATTTTGTGGCCCCAGGGTCAGGTGTTCTGGTGTTAGGGCGGGGCTATATAGATTATATAGTGAAAATGCATGATTTCTTTGAAAATCTTCTTCTCTGCTCCTGGGTATTAAGTAAACTAACTAAGTACATAGTTATGATGAGCAAGAGTGCCTCTTCCAAAATTGTGAATTTTGTGGCCCCAGGGTCAGGGGTTCTGGTGTTAGGGTGGGGCACTATTGGTTATATAGTGAAAATGCATTTATTCTTTGAAAATCCTCTCCTCTGATTCTGTGTATTAAATAAACTAACTAAGTACATAGTTATGATGAGCAAGAGTGCCTGTTCCAAAATTGTGAATTTTGTGGCCCCAGGGTTATGGGTTCTGGTGTTAGGGCGGGGCACTATTGGTTATATAGTGAAAATGCATTAATTCTTTGAAAATCTTCTCCTCTGATTCTGGGTATTAAATAAACTAACTAAGTACATAGTTATGATGAGCAAGAGTGCCTCTTCCAAAATTGTGAATTTTGTGGCCCCAGGGTCAGGGGTTCTGGTGTTAGGGCGGGGCTCTATTGATCATATAGTGAAAATGCATTAATTCTTTGAAAATCTTCTTCTTTGCTCCTGGGTTTTATGCCAATGATCTAAGAATATATATTTATGATGGAGGAAGGGGCATCTAGCAAAATGGTTATTTTTTTATGCTCCCCCTTCCTGGGTTGGGGGGTGGGGTGGTGGTACATAGTCTGAAAATAAAATTAATGCTTTGAAATCTGCTCTTAGGTATTAATCAACCATTTTATGATAAAATTTGCAAAATTTTGAAATATGTGGCCCCAAGATCAGGGGTTCCTTTGGGATGATGTGCACAACTAGTTATAAAGCAGCTAGAAGTGCATTTTCTCTATGTTACTCTGATCTACCTTTTGGTATTAAGTAAACAGAGTAAGCATGCTAAGTCTATAATTATGATAAGCAATGGTGCCTCTTTCAATATTGTGAATTGCGAATTTCATGGCCTCTGGTTTAAAACAGGAACCAAATTTAATAATTTGAAAGTTGTTGCACAATACTCAGGTGACCTATAAGGCCCGTGGGCCTCTTGTTTTACTATATAATCTATAGAGCCCCCCCCCCCAAACACCAGAACCCTTGACCCTGGGGCCATAAAATTCACAATTTTGATAAAGGCACTCTTGCTCATCATAACTATGCACTTAGTTAGTTTATTTAATACTCAGGGGCAGAGAAGAAGATTTTCAAAGAAATCATGTATTTTCACTGTATATAATCAATAGAGCCCCGCCCTAACACCAGAACCCCGACCCTGGGGCCATAAAATTCAAAATTTTGGTAGAGGCACTCTTGCTCATCATAACTATCTACTTAGTTGGTTTATTTAATACCCAGGAGCAGAGAAGAAGATTTTCAAAGAAATAATGCATTTTCACTATATACTTATTTAGCCCTGCCCTAGCACTAGAACCCCTGACCCCAGGGCCATGAATTTCACAAGTTTGGTAAAGGACTCAGTGCTGATTACAATCATGCAAACAGTTTGACTGCTTGATGTCCAGGAGTAAAGAAGAAGATTTTTAAAGATTGCATTAATTTTAGTGGTTTTGGCCCCACCCCTCAGGCCCCAGGGGGGCAGGGATCATGAAATTCACAATTTTTGTTCGCCTTCACCCATATATGCTTTGTGCCAAATTTGGTTGAAATTGGTTCAGTGGTTGCAGAGAAGAAGCTGAAAATGTTCAAAAGTTTACGAACGACGTACGACGTACGACGAACGACGACAGACGAAAACGGATAGCAATAGGTCACCTGAGTTTACTCAGGTGACCTAAAAAAACTCTGTTTATCTGTCCGAATTTTCTCAAGCAGAGAGCTACAGTTCTGCAGCTGTGTAAGGATCAACTCCTTACTCTGTGACTCTAGAGCAAACACTCTAACCACTGCACCAAGTTGTCGACGAGTATAATCGGTTTCAAGTAGTTTTATCTATTCATCTACTACAGGCACGTAGCATCGTTTTTGAAAGTGGGGGGGGGGGGGGAGGGGCATAAAAAATTTTTTTACTCACCCGTAAAAGCAAAAAAAAGGGGGGGGGGGGAATTGCCCAAACTCGAAAATCCTATTTCGTGGGGTTGGGGGGTAGTGGCCAACTTTTTTCAACTTTCTTTCACTTCCAATTTTTTTTGCATACAATACAAACATTTCCTGGATATCACTTTACTGTGGTAAGAACTTACTAAGAAGCCTTGGTTGACAATAGTTTTCTTGGGGTGAAAATTTTCAATGTTACACTCAACTACATGAAATATTTATATAATACTCAAGCATAATTTCATTAAGGCAAATGAGTAAAATCTTTGGATTTAGAATATTTCTATCCCTTTTTAAGATACATACTTTTCCCAACTGATAGCTGTTTCTTTCCCAAAACACTGATTCCAGTATGTACTGGCATCTTCAAGATAAATTCTGGAAATCTTTGTTTTTGACAGACTCTTATTCAAGTTAGTTAAAGTTTTCTGTCTTTTCATAGATTTCATCAGGTCTGAAATTGAAAAAAAAACTTAAAATCTTAATTGTTTATTTTTTTTTTAAAAAATCCCTTTCATACTAACATTCACATAAGTACATGTAAGGGATTGACTTCAATTTTGTTGTATTTTTATCAATGGTAACAATATTGAAATAGCATCTCTACTTAAGATTTCAGCTTCATTTTGATAGAAAATTTCTCAAGGTGAAAATTTTCAATCTTACTTTCAACTTTATTTTATTAACCAATTTTTTGGGGGGTATTTCACCTAAATATAGAAGTTTCTTTGCATAAGCTCTGTGTAACCTACTTTGATGTCAAAAAAAAATATGAGATATAAACTTGGACACCTAGCTTTCATATAGCACCTAGCAAATATGGAGATAACAAACAATATTCAAGATCAAAAGTCCATACAACAATACAAAATAGGAGCAAAACAAACATGGACCCCAAAACATCAGAGGTGGGATCAGGTGCCATGGAGGAGTGAGCATCCCCTGCTGTAAGTACATGTATATCAGCACTGAATTTGGTCCCATTCAGATTTTTAAGATGAAGGCAAGAAACATTTTCATTAACTAAAAGAATATATCTTTGAAATGTAGAAATGGCCTCATTTTTACTTTGATCAAGTGTATGTGTTGTTAGTGTCAATAGTGGTTTAGAGTTGGCAATACATATATACATATACTAGGGTTTTTCAGCCCTGTGAATTCCTGAAAAATAAAGACTGTTCCATTTTGGTTGAAAATATATCAAATATCACTTGAGTTCTGAAAGCATATATCTATCAAAGTTAAGCAATTTTCTCATTTGTCCATGTATAATGACCAGTCTTGAATTGCATGTACATGCCATTATTCTCAATTCCTGAAATTTTGTTCAAAGATATGTCCATAAAAAGCTGTTTTTCAATATTTGCCTAGAACCCAACCTCTGTTAAAAAAAGTTCAATTATGTAATGAAAGAACTTCTTTAAATTACAATATGTAATATCGCGAGTACCTCACATTTATCTAACTTACTACCACTCTTTTGCTAGGGAGTCAAGTAAAGTTCTAAATCTCGCAAGATTTCTGGGGCACATGACATTGTTTACAGTAGTGACAATCGAATGATTCAAACAATTTTATACCAAATTCGAAAGTACAATGCATTGCCAAGGATTAAACTCCAAATAGTAGATTGTCAAATAAGGAAAGTTTAGAATAACTTAGCAGCTTTAAAATGTGACAATTTCAATGAAAATTAAATGAAAAGAGTATGCATAGTTATAAAAAATGTAACATTTTAGGATAAGCTACTCTCAAAAATTTATTAGGCTGGTTCAGCGATTGTTTAGCATGGTATTCCAGCCGGATTTTTTACTTATCTGCATGTCCTTATGAATTCTACACTGATCTTGCATTGTATTCAGTATTACATTTGCCCCCATCCAACAGACGTTTCCTATACCTCCATCACAAAAGAGTTCCGCTAAGTTAAGTAATCGTGATATCAAGTATTTATCCATTTATTTTTTGGATTGAGGGGTGGGCTCACATTTGAATTCTTTACACTCATTTTCTTCAAAATTCATGAACATCTTACAATTTCAGAAAGTCTCCAATTCAATACCTGGACTTTTATAGGAAACTTATTTATAAGAAATGAAAGCACTTAAAGTCTCTACTTTATATTGATGCTCTTTGAGTAAGGAATCCCCCCTCCTTAACCTTATAATTGTAACAATACTCGTTTTCTGTCAGGAAGAAAACTTTATGAGTAAAGAGCAATCCACACCAGTTGAGTGAAAAAAGAATGTGCATCTTCCTATTTTATTGAGTTACAGAGTGATATTTGATCAAATACAGATCTTTTTGTTAGAAAGGGTACAGTCACCTGAGATAAAATGTGTATGTGCTAATTGAAGAATGAAGTATCAATGATAGAGTTAGCAAATCAATGTATCAAAGAGTAGTGGATACTTATTTATTTTTTGTATTTACCCTGTGTCTTTGCTGCATCTTTTGTTTCTGGATGTGTCAAAGATTTTAGAATGTTTTAAAATATACATTTAACTTATCAAAACAAAAAGATATTTTTAAATATAAAATAAATATTCCCTTTGGATTTATAACATGCCAATGGATATACTAGTATCAAATACTGAGTAATGTTTATAATCAAGCAAAATTGTCCATCCCTGGATCTTAGTTATAAGCATGTTTTAATGTACAAACTAGGTTACAATCAAGAAATGAAAAATTTAAATAGAATAAAAATTATTCAAGCAAAAAAAAAAAAGAAAACTGCAGAAAGAAGATGTTTTAAGACAAACCTGGCTTACTGCCATCTGCCTTCTCTGCCTCAAGCTCACTTTGAACTTCTTCACAGACTTTATCCACTAATTCTTTACTTTCACTTTCAGTATTGTTACACAATGAAAACCATTCAAAACCAGCAAGCTGAAGTTTCCTAAATAAAAAAAATTTATACTGTGGGAATGTCCCTGTGTTCAAGATCTCATCAATTTATTTTTTGAATTTTGTCAGACAAGGGATATGGTTATTCCAAGGGATCCTTGTTCTTTTATTTTGGGATTAGATCTTAATTCAAGTTGTAGGAATTTGTACCAGATATTTCTAATTCTCAAATCCTATATATACAAAAAGCGGTGTCTTAATGAAAAATTATCAATTCATGGACTACTTATAGATATCAAAACTCATCTTTCAACTTTGAAGTATATAGCTACCAAAAACTGTAAACTTGAAGATTTTCATAAAGAATGGGAAATTTGGCTTTTTATAATGAGAAGGCTCTGACAATTTTGCTCGATTTTAGAATCAACAACTGTGTCTCAGATCAAATAAATGTTTATAATTTGTTAACAAGCAGCTTCTCTCCTCACTCTCTCCTTCCTTTCCTTTCTTTCCTTTCAATCAGCAATCCTAAGATTTTTGCTTTTTTGCAATGTATATGTAAAATATTTGCTGATTTGTTGTTGCACTTTATTGTACATGCATTTGTGAAATAAAAAAAAAAAAAAAAAAAATTTGGGAAAAAGTTGAAAGATAAATTAATGTGACACAGTTCTCAAACTCCAATCATAGTTCAATAGAGAAAAAAATTGGTTTTACATTGTCAAGTTTATTCTAATTTCTTTCTCAATACTTAGTGTTTCACTGAATTTTTTTTCATGATTCAATTATGAGACTAAGGAGAAATTTATTTTATTTACTCCTCCATGGCACCTGATCTCACCTCTGATGTTTTAGAGGTCCGTGTTTGCTCTGCTCCAATGTTGTATTGTTTTATGGAATTTGATATTGAATACTGTTCGTTATCTCCATATCATTTATTCTTAAACTACAGTTAAACTGTTAGTCATAACCCACAGATAAATATAATTACATTTTATCAACCAACAGAATACTTAAAATACATGTATGATGATCAATTTGGTGTTCACTTCAGTTTTGTATAAATTAGATTAGTGACATTTATGCAAAATGGAAAGACCTTTTGTAAATAAGATTTAGAAATGAGCAATCTTGCTGAACTCAAAATAAGTTACAATTTGGTCCAAGGATGGTGTAAGAATATACTCCAGCTGTAACAAATGACACAATATTTATTTTACACCAGCAGCAGCCAGCTGCTAAAGGTAGGCACCTGGTCCCATGTTTTATATTTCCAGGGTTCATGTTTTACCTTCTTTACCAATCCGTTTTGAGTATAGATTTTGAGATTCAATCACTGTTAACTTATTGTGACCATTTTCAATCTATCAATGAGGTCTTTTCTAAGCTTAAGGACAAAATCTATAAGAATACCTATACTTACATTCCATTGTCCATATGATTAAGTAACTCTTCTCTGTCACTCAGCTGTACAGGGTAAATATTCTTTTTGGACACATATGCCAAAGCCAGCTGATCCTGACATAGTTTGGAACTGACTGAGGCAGGGCTCATGATGAAGACGAATATCTAACTCAAGAAAATGTAACACAAATTCAGGCTTTATATTGGTAGTAATCTGAATAATATCTAACACGAGGTAAATTATTGACAAACAAGTTGCTGAAACAAGAATAGTCTTGTTCAAAGTCATATCATTTCGAAAGTTTATGGTCAATACAATAATATTGTCAGCAAAAAAAATTTATCATTAAATCATATACTGATTTATGTTTCTCATACTGATTGTTAGATCATTATATACACACTGAATTGAATGAAGGGTTCACATACCTTACAATCTACTATGATTCTACCGATAGCATTGAAGATATCCGTGCCTGCTGTTATATCTGTATCTGCCATCCAGACGTGAATTCCTTTCTTACTAATCATTTCTGTAAAAATGTCATATGTGATAAATTCAATTCAATTTATTGACATCACCATGTTGGTATACAGTCAAAATAAGAAAACAAAAAAATTACATAAATGAACTTCAATGTAAGTGATAAAAATAACCATTTACCATCCAAACTGTTAAAAAATTAATATATTCAAATGGTTAAAAAATATCATATCTACAATAATGTTACAGAGCATAAAAAGGGACATTTTTTTAACAAGTACAGGATGGTGATGATGTACAGATGTGTGTAGGCCTATGTAAAATTATGGAGAGACTTTATCAAAAGCACGAACATCACAATTCGACTTCATTTGTGAGATTTTTAGACAATTAATTTATCTCTCAAATTAAAAAATGAAACCTTTTAATTTTTTGACAACTTCTGTGTCCTCTTGATCATAACTCAACATCACTTCACACTTCGATTTCTTGGAGACCAAGGCAAGTTTCCCCTTCATTGTTTCACTTTGTAAGGCCATTTCTGTATTACGATACCCTGAATTTCTAAACGCTGGAAGATTTATAATTTAAGGAACATGGTATTAAGATATAAAGTAAAATTCTACTTCTAGGATATAAACATTGGATCCCCAGTCGGTTAGTGTTGACATGGGACTTGTAAACACCTACATACTAAACGTACCTCTAGAAATAGGAGAGCTTCTCTGCGAGAATTAAACTATGTCGAGTTATTGCCCCCAACATTCATTGAGAATATTTTACACAATATATTACAAAGTGAAGAATTCGTTTATCTTTTAACGAGGTTCTACACTGCCTAAATGTTTCTCTTTTTTACCGTAAGCCCAATCATTACTTTATTTTCACCGTCGAAAATTTCACCGCAACTAGCAGCAGATCTGTAGCTTTATGGTTTTATATATTTGTCTTTGACCATAACAATCGAACGAATAATTTTAATCAAGGGAGTATATCACTTGTAGAGACGACTTAAAGGGTTGGGAGCGGGATAAAAATACAGATTAGTTAATAAATAATGTGCCTAGAATTGGAAAGTGAAAGGTAGTTAATTGACCGATGCTGGAAAGTGGAGAAATTCTCCCCAAAAGTGCGCAAAAAATATTGCGCCGTAAATTGCACCTTTTTTGCATTACGGGATCTGTAGCGTTATGGTCATAGACAAATATATAAAACCATAACGCTACAGATCTGCAGCTACACCGCAATCTGACATAAACCACATTTTCAGATTTTTTGTGCCCATTTATATATGAATTCAGTAATTCTAAAGAACAGTGTCTAATGGACCCTAATATAGTTTGTAAATTATGTTTAAACTTTGAGATGACATTTGATTTCATTTACGTAATATTTAAGCAACAGCCCCCCCCTCCCAATTCGAATCTTTTTTGTGAGGGTTCCACTTGAATGCTAGAAAATTTTCCGCCACAGAATGTAAAAATAGTTTCATGTAAAACTATTTGAATATATATACTTATGGTTTAAATAGGAATTATAGGAATTGCAGTCTGTCAAATTTTATATTTTAAAGTTTGTGTTTGACCATTGCTCTTTTTATTGGTCATGCGTGTATATTAATTATTAAAAGCAGCAATCTAAGAACTAAATGATATATTTTTTTAATGGTTAAAATCTTAATAAAGCTGACCAATTCTCAAATATTTAATACAAACGAGGTAACTTACTGAGAAACATATGCTAATAGGATAAATGCAACAAATACATGTAGCTCTTTTCACAGGACAAAAGTCAGGTCTTTCCGTTTAATTTGATTACTATAGGCCTATAAATTAAAGTTTGTATAATGAAGGAGTAGAAAATTATTTAGAAACATTTTAAAAGTTATTTAAAGGGATGAAATTTGTAAGTCAGCATTTTTTTTTAATCAATAGATAAAATATTTTTTTAAACTGGTGTGACAGAAATAAAATTATAATGAAAGTGAGCAGTTATACTTTGAACTCCGTATGAGAGAGAGAGAGAGAAACATTTTCACAAATAGGAGGCAAAATAAGTGTCTAGATCTTCCACTTCAGTATATAATTTTGCATTGCAACTTTTACATGTACTAGATTATATTCAAAGTCAAAATAAACTGCGCGACCCATTTTCTTCTTTCAAAACTGTATTGCGTCGTATTGGTTGGACGCGACATGAAACGAGGTGATCTGATAGATTTATTAAGGAAAAAACGCATATGATCAGTAGATATATGACAGGGTCATTATAAAGTGGAGAAATCAAAATTAAGATTATGATAGATTTATATCAACCTAGTAAGAGCTACACGATATTTTTAACCACATCCTCGGAACAATGCGTCTCTTGAAGATTCCATGCATGTAATAAATAGATCAATCTTACTGCAAAAATAAAAAAAAAATGCTGATCGTTGTCTTTTTGTCATGATAACATTAATTAATTAATTACGACGTTGGTCTTCGTCGGCACAAAAAGTTTTTATTCGCCACTGTTTACGTCTTGTCACCTTATTCCCCCCTAGGCTAACGGCCCATGCGCGCTCATCATTTCCATTAGAGTGAGAGTGAGGACTTCAACAGTGATATTCCACATTCGGGCGTGAAACTTACAAGTGAAACTGTTAATATAGATATATACGTTACATTCACTGGATATTTACCCTTTTCCATGATAGTAAGTATATATAATTATTTAATCCATGTTTTCGTATATTTGTTTCAATTTCAGACACGAGATATTCTGTACGTTGTTTCGTAGAGCGAGGTAAATATATTTTGATTTTATATGTCTCTTGTCTTTGATAATTTAAAAATGATTCCCAAACTTAATAAGATAAACATTTAACAATGATATAACATTAATTTCTTATTATACATTTAGTGCTTTCAACATAACACGACATACATGAACACGAAAAGTGTGATTTGTAGCACCTGTACATTTGTACGCATTTAGACTCGGGATCGGGCTCTGATGTCATTTTGGTCGAGCCGTACTGTACTGGACATGAATAATATTTTTTATTCATCAAGTCATCAGACACAAAAAAAGCTTCGATAGATACTGGGAAAATTTTTACGAGAACGGCTTTTATTCTACATATGTATGTTTTTAAAATATTGAACATGTTGAAATCTCATAGAAAAAAGGGCGTTTTCCCCTTTTCCTTTTTTGTTAAAACAGCACCCCTGTTTCTCTGTGCTCAAACACAATTTGTCAAACCCCACGCAAATTTTTAAACTTTGCTTGAGATGTCAAAAATCCATTAAGAAGACATGAAAATTTGAAACAAATTGCTATCATCTATCAAAATATTAACCATGGTATTTGGTTATACTAAAAAGATATAGACAAGAAATTCTCTTTACCTTAAATTTTTCATAATGGAACTGAAAAAACGCGTCTTCAAACTCGTGATTTCAATGAATATATATATATATATAAAAGTTGTACATGCATTTCATCTGTGTACAGTTATGAATTATCGTAAATTTAAATTTACTCGGTTGGTGTGAATTTAAAAAAAAATATGACAAATTTCTGAAAGTTACATGTAAACATAAGTCTACACACGACTGAATCTACATAAAAAGCCAGTGACCTCCCCAAAAAAACTCGGACAAATTGAGAACTTGCCAAATAAGGGAGTTGCCTGTTCTAATAATCAGACGATTTAAAAATGTATGTAATGGTTATATTGTTTTAAAGAGTTCGACCCACATTTAACATGCCTTATTTGGACTAGCAAATATGTAAATTTTGAAAAGGGCTTTAAAAAATATGTTTTGGGTTATTATCAACCTTGAACACACAGGTACTTGTGGACAGCCCCCCACTCCCCCCCCCCCCCCCCCCCCCCCCCCTATTTACACCCCTGGTCAAAATATTTTTTTTTCTTTTTTGTCATGAATTATATTTCTAGTACTGTCCACAAGTACTTGTGCTTGAACATTGACACATTTCACTGCAAACAATTTCGTCAAAACCGGACATTACGATCTCAAACTAAATTCTAAATAGCAACATGGTTTGAGGTTTTTCGGAAAAATGCTCAAATTTTACTCAGTTAATTGTGGTTTTCGCATAGAGCATAGTCGTTACCGCAAAATATTGAAACAGAAAAATAATTATAACTGTTCGAGAAATAATATCCAATGAAACTAGAGGTACTGTGAGCGATGAGCTCACTAAATGATACCCCCCGCCTCCCATATGGTTATAACTGGTGAAAAAGTCAATGTTTTCCTGTGGCCGGGAAACCCAAAATATGTGTCGGATCAAAAAGTAAAATAGGAGGTGCACAATGGCAATATGTAATAAAGATTCTGTGAAAGTTTCATCAATTTTCATTCAGTGGTATGAGAGGAGTTGCGGATAAGAGATGGGTAAAAGCGTAACAGACGGACGGACGGACGGACGTACAATGAAAATTACTATATACCCTCCCGCTTTTCAAGCGGGGGGTATAAATATTTTGCGGTAACGAGTGTGCTCATGTTTAAAAAAAAAAATAAAATAAAATGTCAACGCGTGTGAAAAAGCCGTGTGTCAAGATTTCAAGAACCACCATATTTGTCTTTGTCTTTATACAAACTTTAAAGGATCAATTAGAAAGGTGTATTATATTGATTATGTGAATTGATAGACACTCATATCCCACAAGTAAGAAAATGTTAACTGGGACACTAATCGACACGTCTGACTGCTGGAATAAATATGATGGGTTCAGTCTAAAAAAAAAAAATGTTAAAAATGCCGATTAATCGACAGTTATTCCCCCCCCCCCCCCCAAAGTTAGATTGTTAAGTCCACGAACCATCAAAAAATGCCTCTTGCAAAATATTAACGCTATTTTTATCATAGATAGTATAGACTTTAAGCTTTACATAACCGTTTTTCTTTTTTCAATATTTATTACACTTTTTTAAAACGAGGTCTTGAAATATGGCAATGTTTTCTTAGAAAAATGCAATAGGAACGTCATTTTTTTGTTTTGTAACGTCACGTCATTTAGCGATATCTAGAATGAATTTGCTACTACAATGTACAGACATATACGAACATAAGACTTTAAAATGCAGTAATTAGTATCAGACATTTATCTTATCAACTTCATAATCAATTATTTAAAAAGGATGATAATTCTGAATGAATAGAATTTTTAATTTTCAACGAATACTGTAATTGTATACAACAGTATATTTGACAATGGTTGCGGTATTTTACTGTAAAAAAAAACCAAAACAAAAACCAACAAAGAAAACAACAAAAACAAAACAAAAAACCCCACCGTATCCTCATTTGCATTGTTCTCCGACCTGAAAAAAAGATCTCCATTGGTACATGTACTCTTACATGCATACTAGTCTATGGTAAATTCAAATTTTTTTGTCACAGTATTATCAGATTGTCAGTGCATGACTATATCACGTTTAAAAAATGATATAAAAGGCAAATAAGACGTCATTGCCGCAAGAAATATTTTGTCCTCTAACAAAATAGATATTGGTTTCTGATGTTTATAAAGAATTGTTTGCTGCAGGTGTTTACAAGGAAGTCGAAATATAAATGCGCGACGTGACTACCTTAAAAATGCAGAATTGGTCATTCCTTATTCTACGTCAACACTTTAGAACAGCAAAACACAGTCGAATAAAAGACATAATAAAAGACATAATTATTCTGCTAATTAGTAATAGCGTCTCTGTTCAACAGGTAAATAATTAGAATCAAAATATCATCGTAAAGCTGCATTAGTGTGGTAGTTACTAATGTACTTAACGTTCTTAAGATCGGGAATGTAATAATAATTTAATTTTAATATGTTTTAAAACGGTAGGATATGAGCACTTATTCATATGTTTGCATTATACGACGATGATATGATGCACTTTACGATGCGTCAAAAATTTTATTGACCTTAAACGATTAATGAAATACATTCAAAAAGTTATAAAAATGAGGCCGTGTCAACCAAATTTAGAGACAATGATACAATGATAGGAAATAGCAAGAAATTGTGTTAAATATTTCAATAAATATGTATATAGTTGTATTTGAAATAGATAAATCAGAAATATGACCGCAGATATCTTTGTCGATTATTATGTGGTTTTGATATCAATGAATAAAATTAACGAGGAAAGTTAATCAGCATTATCCTTACTAATTGACTTCATTATTTCATCAATTCCTAGTCTCATAAATATAATATCCTATCAAAATTTGTGGTTAAAAAAATCAACCAATGTCGGAGTCACGTGAAGTGTAGTATCACTGTTTTCTATTTGGATGGCCTGGAAAAATAGGCATTGTCACGTTCAAATTCTGAAATGACTAAAAACTCATATAACTCCTCCATATATATTCAAATAATCCCTTCAAGACATTCCCTAGTCAAATTTGGTTTGAACAAGAATTCAGATAAAGTAAAATGGACCGAGAATGGATACAATTTTATTAGAATTGAAGTAAAAATTACGTAATTTTAATTTTAAAAAACCAAGTACTAAGGAAATAAGTATATTCCAACTAATATTATAACTGTCCACCCTCTGACAAACCTTGCATTATAGACACAGTAAGACTAAAGAAAGTAAGTAGACAACGATGTCATAAATCAAAACGAACAAAACGCCGTGACATTTAACAACTATAGCCTTTCTGAGAGAGATAATTTAAATACTTTCTTGGACTTTGATGGGATTTTTTATCATGACCACATCATAGCAACCTTAACTTACAGAATATAGTAGATTTTTAACTAATTTCTCCTAAATAAAAAAAAACCCACAAAGATTAGAGAATGGTGGAATTTTTCATTTCCAGTGAGACCTTCTCTCTTACATTGTCATTTAACCTTCTTCATTGCCTTAGATTTTGGAAATTATTTTTAAAAGTTGTCCATTTAGTACGAAAAGCTTGAAATAATCAAAACTGTCAAAACTTACTTTTCAACTTACATTCTTCCACGAAATCTGTTTTTTGACTTGGAAACCAAGGCCGTAACTACCATTGAGGCAAGTGAGGCAAATGCCTCACTAAATTTTATGAGTTTTCTGAAAAGTGACAATTTTTCTCATTTTCAACTTTTGTTTCAATTTCTGTAAATCGTTCATCTCACTAGGTACCTCATTTTCATTTACAAAGCATGTAAGATATAATTCAAAATGTTTGTTTTGTAAATTGCTTTATTTTTTGACATCCCTTCTAAAAAAATTCTTATTCATATTGAGACACCACCACTTGCCGTAGGAGGGCTGCAATTTTTCAATTTACACTGGGCTTTCGTGGTCACGGAAGATGATTAAATACTGACATCTCTTTTGTGTCATCACTTACTGTGACATAGGACCTCAGTTTTTAAGGTCTCATCCGAAGGACCGGTCTCCACTTCCCGCAGTGGGATTCGAACCTGTGATATAAGGATCAACTCCTTAGTCTGCGACTTTAGAGCATAATTATACGCTCTAACCACTGTGCCATGCGGTCAACAATTAAAAACATAAAAACTTTCTAAGAGCAAATCTTTTATTTTCTAATATCCATGTTTCAGGCCTTTCAAACCCTCATCACTGGCTATTAGACCCTTGCCCCGTCTGGGACTAGGAATGCCCAGCGCCCTTGCCTCACTAAAAATTTGAGCCTAGTTACGGCCTTGGAAACAAAATACTTCCCACATCCTTTGATATTTATAGATGGTAAACCGGTAAGGCAAACAATTTTTCCCCAAGCCTTTCACTTTATGACTCCGAATAAAACTAACCAGAACATTTTCGTTAGATATTGTATGTTGAGACAGGGGATTCTTATTTCCTCATGGCTCCTGATCCCACCTCTGATGTTTTGAGAGGTCCTTTTTTTGTTCTTCTCTCGATTTATATTGTTTGAATGGATTTCTGAGCTTGAATAATGTCAATGAACAATAGTTAATATGATATATCCCGGTGAGCTTGAAATAAAAGACACCACAGAGTTGGACACATGTGTTTCATATTGCGATATTTAACTTGGAAAGTACATTAATGGTAATCTAACAACCAAGCTTAATGACAAACGAGATGACCATAACTTTTCAATCGTCAACTTCCCTTACTTATGCAGCAATATACTTTTATCACCTGCATATGGGGTTTATATCTCTCAGCTGATTCGATACACAAGAGGATTCTCAGTGTATGAACAATTTTTTAAAACGAGGTAAAGCTATTTACAAACAAGTTGCTGAAACAAGAATATCAGCAGTCTCGTTTAAAGTCATTATTTCGTAAGTTCTATGGTCGATACATTGACCTTGTCAGCAAATACAATTTATCATTAAGTCAAATGCTGACTGACGTTTTTCATAATAATTGTTAAGCCGTTATATACACACTGAATTGTCGACGGATTTTCCCATTATTTCCTGATCATGAGAAGGAGCCCTCGGCGGGTGACCGGTTGGCAGGCATGCTAACTCCTCTATGGCACCTGATCCCACTTCTGATGTTTTGAGGTCCGTGTTTGTTTTGCTCTTATTTTGTATTGTTTAATGGATTTTTTAGTTTAAATACTATTCGTTATCTACATATATTTCATTCCTTATCTCATCATTTCATTTAGAAGTTGATGAGCTTGCTATTTAAAGGACCTCTAAACCGCTAGAGTTAGTTGGACTATCTCTTGGAATACTGCATGAATCACATTTCTCTTCCACGATCAATTTATATGTCACTCAACAAGAAATGTCTAGTATCTTTTCATTCTTTTCATTCTTTTGTCTGAAAACAAGCAATTCTCAATTCTCAATTCTAAATAAAGGTACTGAAACATATAATTTAAAAGTAAGTCCATGCTTGTAGCTTATGAAAGATACTTTTCAAGTTTACGTTAAATCATATAGAAATGACCATATAATTTATTTAACCTGGGTTTCAACCTTGATATTCTACTGTAAATCAGCTTGTTGATATATATGATAAAACTACATGTACAATGTACGTCAAATCTTGCTAAATGTTGGCAATGAGATTTTTCCTTAAAAGCCTTTTATGTTATTTAAAGATAAAGAAGAGTTATCATTCAAAAAGTCGCCCAATTAAGAAAAGCAAATTGAGAACAGAGTAAACTTGGACCTGAGAAACATCAAAAGTGAAATCAGGCCTGGGGGCCATAAAACTGAAAGCACTTTTGATAATATATATTCCTTTGGTAAAAGTGATCAAAAGTGAGCTCGTCTAAGTTTTATGGCCAGAATCCCAGAAAGATGAATAAAGCAGGTTGACGAACAATGACCGATGTAAAAAATTGTGACTTTTATTAAAATTCAAATCATTGAGCAGGGCATTATAAATGGACCCGTTTAAATTCAAGAATCCCAGAAAGATGAATAAAGCAGGTTGACGAACAATGACCGATGTAAGAAATTGTGACTTTTATTAAAATTCAAATCATTGAGCAGGGCATTATAAATGGACCCGTTTAAATTCAAGGAGTGGAATCAGATGCCCAGCAAGAGAAAGCGTCATCTGTCGATTACCGATACCTGAAATATGAAAAAATGTTCGTATGCAGAAACATTCTCTTATCAGGAAGCCATCAGCTATTGCCACGTATATATATGATAAAAGCTAGAATCATCATGTTTATCATAACGTTTACAGTGTAGGTGTCTGTTTGCCATCAATGTCTTTCTCTAGTTTAACATTTGTCAGACTATGTGGTGTTTTTTTTTTCAATCTCAAATTCAGTAGGATATCAGCATATGAATAAAAAATAATATTGTTAATTGATTGATAACTTTGGGTTGTTTGTATGTAGAAACAGATAGTCATTATTTTTAACAAGGAAAATTACTTTGTAAAAAAAAAAAAACAAGTGTTTAAGTTCTATCGTTTTTTGTATTATAGAAATAATCGTCTATGATATCAGTAAGTCTTGTTTTAATCATGGTTATGCAGTGTTTGTTTAATATTTATTTTACTTTGCAAAGGCACAGAGATTTGCATAAACTTTTGCGTACCAATAATGATATGATATCATCTAATGATAACATTGTGAATTGATGGACAAATAGCGTCATTTAATGGCATGTTTTGTACTTTTACTTACATGTATTTAAATATTTGTTTAGTGCATTGTTAGCCATTAATGATATTAAAATGGAAGTCCTATCATGATTTAATAAAGTAGCTTTACATCGGATTTAATATAATATGAAATACACCTTTATCATGAATGGTTTAAAGGCCAGCCAATAACGCTACATTAAATCATCAGAGTATTTTGCCTCATTGTTGGTTAATACATTGTTTTTATGTGTTTTCACAGTAAAACCATCTGTTTCTGATAAAATAATACGATCATTTTTATGGAAAAACTTCTATATGGACAAAAGAATGTGATAGAGAGGGAATGTATTACCGTAGGCAGTTTGCTTGTTGCCCAATCTATTCAGTATTCTGAATAAATATTTTTCAAATCAAAGTGTATTATTTTATCAAACACTGATTGTATGCATGTATTTTTAATGATTTATGCTGTAAAAAGCTTCATGCAATTAATAATAAAAATATGATTTTTCATAGTCCTTTTATTTCAAGTTCCACCCTAAAGAGAGCACTATCTGTCTAGTATTTCTATATTTTCTGTATTTTTGTCAGTGTACAGAAGCCTTCTATTTACTCTGTCAATGTACAAAGCAGGTTTATTACTAGCATACCTCTGTCAATGTACAATATAGGTGTATTACTAGCATACCTCTGTCAATGTACAGTACAGGTGTATTACTAGCATACCTCTGACAATGTACAATACAGGTTTATTACTAGCATACCTCTAACAATGTACAATATAGGTGTATTACTAGCATGCCTATGTCATTGTACAATACAGTTGTATTACTAGCATACCTCTGTCGATGTACAATACAGGTGTATTACTAGCATACCTCTGTCAATGTACAGTACAGGTGTATTACTAGCATGCCTATGTCAATGTACAATACAGTTGTATTACTAGCATACCTCTGTCGATGTACAATACAGGTGTATTACTAGCATACCTCTGTTAATGTACAATACAGGTGTATTACTAACATACCTCAGTCAATGTACAAAGCAGGTTTATCACTAGCATACCTCTGTCAATGTACAATATAGGTTTATTACTAGCATACCTCTGTCAATGTACAGTACAGGTGTATTACTAGCATGCCTATGTCAATGTACAATATAGGTGTATTACTAGCATACCTCTGTCAATGTACAGTGCAGGTGTATTACTAGCGTACCTATGTCAATGTACAATACAGGTGTATTACTAGCATACCTATGACAATGTACAATACAGGTGTATTACTAGCATACCTCTGTCAATGTACAATACAGGTGTATTACTAGCATACCTCTGTCGATGTACAATACAGGTGTATTACTAGCATACCTCTGTTAATGTACAATACAGGTGTATTACTAGCATACCTCTGACAATGTACGATAGAGTTGTATTACTAGCATACCTCTGTTAATGTACAATACAGGTGTATTACTAGCATACCTCTGTTAATGTACAATACAGGTGTATTACTAACATACCTCTCTCAATGTACAATACCGGTGTATTACTAGCATACCTCTGTTGATGTACAATACAGGAGTATTACTAACATACCTCTGTCCATGTACAATAGAGTTGTATTACTAGCATACCTTTGTCAATGTACAATAGAGTTGTATTACTGCATACCTCTGTCAATGTACAATACCGGTGTATTACTAACATACCTCTTTTAAAGTACAATACGGGTTTATTACTAGCATACCTCTAACAATGTACAATACAGGTGTATGGCTAGCAGACCTCTGTCAATGAACAATACAGGTTTATTACTAACACACCTCTGTCAATGTACAATACAGTTGTATTACTAACATACCTCAAATATATACAATACAGGTGTATTACTAGCATACCTCTGTCGATGTACAATACAGGTGTATTACTAACATACCTCTGTCCATGTACAATAGAGTTGTATTACTAGCATACCTTTGTCAATGTACAATAGAGTTGTATTACTAGCATACCTCTGTCAATGTACAATACCGGTGTATTACTAACATACCTCTGTTAAAGTACAATACGGGTTTATTACTAGCATACCTCTAACAATGTACAATACAGGTGTATGGCTAGCAGACCTCTGTCAATGAACAATACAGGTTTATTACTAACACACCTCTGTCAATGTACAATACAGTTGTATTACTAACATACCTCAAATATATACAATACAGGTGTATTACTAGCATACCTCTGTTAATGTACAATACAGGTTTATTACTAACATACCTCTGTTAATGTACAATACAGGTGTATTACTAGCATACCTCTGTCAATGTACAATACAGGTGTATTACTAGCATACCTCTGTCAATGTACAATACAGGTGTATTACTAGCATACCTCAGTCAATGTGCAATACAGGTGTATTACTAGCATACCTCTATCAATGTACAATACAGGTGTATTACTAACATACCTCTAACAATGTACAATACAGGTGTATTACTAACATACCTCTGTCAATGTACAATACCGTTGTATTACTAGCATACCTCAGTCAATGTGCAATACAGGTGTATTACTAGCATACCTCAGTCAATGTGCAATACAGATGTATGACTAACATACCTCTGTTAATGTACAATATAGGTGTATTACTAACATACCTCTGTCAATGTACAATACAGGTGTATTACTAGCATACCTCTAACAATGTACAATACAGGTGTATTACTAGCATACCTCTAACAATGTACAATACAGGTGTATTACTAATATACCTCTGTTAATGTACAATACAGGTATATTACTAGCAAACGTCTGTCAATGTACAATATAGGTGTATTACTAGCATACCTCTGTCAATGTACAATACAGGTTTATAACTAGCATACCTCAGTCAATGTGCAATACAGGTGTATTACTAGCATACCTCTGACAATATACAAAACAGGTGTATTACTAACATACCTCTGTTAATGTACAATACAGGTGTATTACTAGCATACCTCTGTCGATGTACAATACAGGTTTATTACTAACATACCTCTGTTAATGTACAATATAGGTGTATTACTAACATACCTCTGTTAATGTACAATACAGGTGTATTACTAGCATACCTCTGACAATGTACAATACAGGTGTATTACCAGCATACCTCATTCAATGTACAATACAGGTGTATTACTAGCATACCTCTGTTAATGTACAATACAGGTTTATTACTAACATACCTCTGTATTTTTAATGATTTATGCTGTAAAAATGTACAATATAGGTGTATTACTAACATACCTCTGTTAATGTACAATACAGGTATATTACTAGCAATTAATGTACAATATAAAATATGTCAATTTAATACAGGTCATAGCATACCTTTTATTTTAAGTTTCACCATAAAGAGAGGTTTATTACTAACATACCTCTCTTAATGTACAATATAGGTGTATTACTAGCATACCTCTGTCCATGTACAATAGAGTTGTATTACTAGCATATCTTTGTCAATGTACAATAGAGTTGTATTACTAACATACCTCTGTTAATGTACAATACAGGTGTATTACTAGCATACCTCTGTCGATGTACAATATAGGTGTATTACTAACATACCTCTGACAATGTACAATACAGGTATATTACTAGCAAACGTCTGTCAATGTACAATATAGGTGTGTTACATATACCTCTAACAATGTACAACACAGGTGTATTACTAGCAGGTGTATTACCTCAATACAAGTGTATTACAATACCTCTGGTACAATACAGGTGTATTACTAGCATACCTCTGACAATGTACAATACAAGTGTATTACTAGCATGCCTCTGAAAATGTACAATACAGGTGTATTACTAACATACCTCTATCAATGTACAATACAGGTGTATTACTAGCATACCTATGTCAATGTACAATACAGGTGTACGACTAGCATACTTCTGACAATGTACAATACAATGTACAATACAGGTGTATTACTAGCATGCCTCTGACAATGTACAATACAGGTGTACGACTAGCATACCTCTAACAATGTACAATACAGGTGTATGACTAGCATGCCTCTAACAATACAGTACAAAACAGTTGTATTACAAACCTATGTCATATACCTGTATTACTAACAATGTACAATACAAGTGTATTGCTAGCAGACCTCTGTCAATGTACAATACAGGTGTATTACTAGCATACCTCTGACAATGTACAATACAAGTGTATTACTAGCATACCTCTGACAATGTACAATACAGGTGTATTACTAACATACCTCTGTTAATGTACAATACAGGTGTATTACTAGCATACCTCTGTGAATGTACAATACAGGTGTATTACTAAATACAGGTGTATTACTAGCATACCTCTAACAATGTACAATACAGGTGTATTACTAACATACCTCTAACAATGTACAATACAGGTGTATTACTAGCATACCTCTAACAATGTACAATACAGGTGTATTACTAGCATACCTCTAACAATGTACAATGCAGTTGTATTACTAATATACCTGTGTCAATGTACAATTCACGTACTCTTCTGTCAATGTACAGTGCGCGTGTATTTTTGATCAACATTGTCATCCATTAATGATTTTATAATGGAAGTCAATATATAATTTAATTAAGATGTTTTACATATTGTTTAATATTATACACTTAATATCATGAATGGCTTAAAGGCCACCCACTAATGCTACATTATATCCTTATACATATAGTATTATGCCCCATTATTGGTTAATCTGTTGCTTTTATGTGTTCTAACAGTAAAAACATCAGTTTCTGTTTAAATAATCAAGCATTTTCTGAAAAAAATCTCCTCTAAAGACAAATACTATGTGTCTATCAATGTACAGTGCATATATATTAAATTATATTACTTCTGCATGTCAGTGTTAAGTGCACTTGTATTTTTGATGGTCATATAATTTTTTATATTTGCAAAGCATTTTGTAAATAATGACAATGTCAAGTTACTTTTTAACTAATTAATTTAATGTTTTTCTGCCTTGACATCTCTGTTTAAAGAAATAAAGGTGTGTGTTTTGTTTTACATATTTTACAGTTTTGCTAGTTTCGTACTTTTCTGATATTCAAAAAATGTTTTCTTACCTTAATTGAACAAGTATTCTCGTTTATTTATTGGATGAGAGAGCAAGAAAAGGTAGCAAAATCTAGGCATTATTTCAATTTTCTAATACATGTATATATATCCAATTAATTTTTTCATATTTGTTTTTTCTTGTAAAATTTTATATATATATATATATATATATATATATATATTAAATTTTACAACATAATTATTCTAACAATTGTTGATAAAAAGAAGAAAACCTTGACTGACTCTATTTTGAGTAGTTTTAATATTCTAACACTGACAAAATCCCTTCAGAATATAAGAAGATAAAAGCACACTTGTCAGTTGGTCCAAGATCAAGGGACCTGACTATAAATCTACATAGCGACCTGGAGATTGCTTTATAATGTTCAGCTGTCAACGAACCAAGGACGAAATGGGGACTTTTATTCGTAGAGAAATTATGTCATAGAATGCAGTATAAAACTTTGTGTTTAAAACTTGCGTAGATTTTGAAAAAAAAATATGAGATAGGTAATGATGTGATAGCTCATTGGCCGAGACGCATCATTAATTTGTATACAGCTACTAGTAATTGAAAAAAAAACATGACAATTGTTTTTTATTGTATCATCCAATTGCGAAAAAAAAAAAACCCTTCGCCGAATTTTTAAAAATAAATTTCGTTGTGTACGTGACTGACGCTTCTGTTATGAAAAGTAAAAAAAAGAGGATTAAATTTTTTGACGATTGAATATTCACATTTGCTACAAAATCCCCATGTCTTTATGTTTCTCATACCTCATCAAATAATAATTACACATATATAGCTATTCGACGGAACGAGGGGGGTGCTGGGGGATATATTAGTAAATATTTGTATTGTGGTGAGAATACACGTACATAATGTACTCCTGTATAAAGTTTATACGACGATGCATAATGACTTAGTTAACAGTTTAGCAATATAAACTCTGTTCAGACATCAGTCATTCTTTATGAAGATTTCTTATGCACAGGATATTCGTCATGCGTAATTCATTTTATTGCAGTTTTGATTATTTTTTAAGCTGATTAACATTTAAGTACGTGCTATTAAACAATGCAAACGTTGATTAAGGAACAAACAAACAGAAAAGAAATAAAACAAATGTTTCCTTATCTACATTTTTATATATATTGATGCTCAGTTGCTCTGCATTTTCTTTAATTAAAAGGAATAGAATAGAAGCAAAGTACTTAAATGTTTATATCCACTTTAAATTATATAAGTAAAATCATATAAAAATTGGTTGAATATTATTTGATTAAAAAGATATAAAGTAACAATCATCTTTACGATATTGTTTAATTAAAGAAGGAAAATCAAATTTTGATAAATGCACCGGTTGAAAACTGTTTAATTTTTATATATAAAATATCAACTTTCTTCATGATATTGAATAAATTGTTTACATTTCACTAGTTTGTGCTTTTTTTACTTTATACAGATGATTGCCAGCCCACGACAGTTTGAATAATCTACAGTGACGTCATAAAAATGACAACCCAAGCAGAAGGTAATAGCATTTTTATTTATAATTTTTACAATTATGTTAATGAGAAGTCCAACAGAACACAGGTGCAGATAGTCAAGAACACATGCATGTACGTGACATGATCTTAAAACACAACAAAAAAATACAGTGTACATTAGAGGAACAGCTGATTCAAACAAAACATGGAGGCCTGGATTGGTAGATATTTTTTTAACTTAATTTAGTTGTAAAAGCTGCCAATTTGAAATTTCTAAAAACTAAGGTATTTTAAACTTTTTGGTATGATGTTTAAAGTTCTACCTCTCTGAAGTTTATTATTCAGATTTATTCTTATAAATTAAAGCAACTTTTTGTCGTTTTAATTCATATTTGTGAAGCTTAGAAAAGATACTAATTCATTTTTCTTATAAACAAGACCTGAGTTTTTAAAAATAATTTTCATTAAAAGTTTGGTTATGTCATCTGTTCTTATTAATAAATTCAACAGTTATGAACTCAAAACAGTTGAAGAAATTGTTTCATAAAGTAACAAAAAGAAATGTCATGTAGGCTTAATAATTTGATTTTTTTTTTTTCAAGTTTTGCTTAATGCTTTCTGGGAACCAGTGTGCATGAATTCCATGGGTCACACTTTTTCAGGAAATTGCATCCCCAGGAATAATTATTTTGTAACCGTATTTATTCTTTACGAGTAACCTCCGAAATTATGTCCCCACGAACCAGAAAAATTTACTTGCCCATAAACATTAACCCCCAAGATTTAAAATGATTCCACAATATCCTCCATGGCTTATGGTTGGATATGATTTTTATCCACTTGCTTTGTGTTTTCTTTCCTTTGCTGAACACACAAATCATATTATAAAAATCTCATACAATCACAAAAAACGGGAGATCCTTAATTTACCAATTGTCATCTACTTAGATTTCCTTTTCAATGAAATAATGGAGATAACGAATATTATTTAAGATCAAAAGTCCATAAAACAATACAAATCAGGAGCAGAGAAAATACGAACTATTCAAACATCAGAGGTGGGATCAGTTGCCATGGAGGAGGGAACATTCCTTACCAACCGATCACACCCGCTGTGTGGCTTCTTGCAGAATTGGGTAAATAACTGAAAAAATCCGTCGACAATTCAGTATGCAAACAAAAGCATAACAATTACTTTGGAAAACGTCATTCATCATTTGATTTGATAATAGAAAGTATTTGCTTTTACATGTAAGAGAAACCCTAGCGTTTCTTAAGTTTGTAACAACTAACCCGAGACGTTTTATTTTTCAGATTTAAGAACTGTTATTTGCAAAATGGGAAATTATTCCAGGATTGTAATATGCGCTTTGAGTTATTTTTTTCTTTTCTTATTCTCATATCTGGCAAGACTTCCTTTGCTAGAAAATTAATAAACAATTAAGGAACTCGAACTGGAAAAAATTAATTAACACACACTTTATGAATTTGGGACAAGTTATCTCTTTTTTAAATAAACAATTGGAAAAGAAAGTGGTATAATTTGGAAAAGGGTTGACATGTATCATTTGTATCTACATGTATATGGAAAGAAAAACAAGTTGAATTTGCTTCAAAAATGTGATGATCATCTTTGTTTTTGATTTTGCTCTTCAGTCTATGGGTACGGTACCATCGCTAATCTGATATGCTGTCTATGTTCTCTGGCCGGTGCTTTTACAATTCCCTTTGCCAAAAAATATAAAACTGCATACGATGTTGTTTTGTCTGTCTTCATGGGGTTGGCTGTCGGTGCTTTGGCCAGTGACGCCATTCTTCACTTAGTTCCAGAGGTACGTGTAAATTACGTCAATACTGTGTATAAATTAGCTCATCTTAGACCACTTATTAAGGTAGGATTCTTCTCTGGTTTCTGACTAGATGAAACATTCAAAGTATATTTGCTTATATGTCTTATATATTGAGGTGTAAGGAATTTAAAAGACCACTTTTTCTTTCCTCATTAAATCATAGAAATGATAAACTGAAAAACTGTGGTATAAAATATCATTGCATAAAGCACAATCAAAGATTTTCAAAGTATTAAAACAGAAAATCTATCAAATAAATATGATTTTGCAAAAAAACAGAATGCTTTGCATCCATAAAAAGTATTTTTTTCTCTCTTAGGACAATTTTTAAATTACATTTATAAGTTAATTAAAATAAAAAAGAAATATAGGAGCATATGAAAATAACTAATATATCAGAAAAACAGAGAAAATTTTAATATATATTAAGTGAAATTATTTATTTAAATGTGGTAATATCATGCTGTAGATATAGTTATATGTTTTTATGCAAAAAGAACAATCATTAAACTTTTGAAATAGAAGTAGGTATCACATGATTGGCAACAGTTTATTTTTTATTCTTAATGTCAAGGAAAAAGGTAATGACCTTGACCTGACCACACCAAAATTTCATTAATTTTTAATATTAGAAATATGAGAAGAATCCTACCTTAAATCATAGGGAGCTGTGGTATAAAATATCATTGCAAAAGCTCAAAGATTAAAGTATTAAAACAAAATCATTATTACAGAGATTACTTTTGCCACAAAATCACACCAAATTCATTAAATAATCTTTAACTGGTACATGCTGATTGTTTAAAAAAAATCATATTACAAGGCATACAAAAGCAAATCAATCTTGATACATGTTACTTTATATCACATTCATTTCAAAAAGTCTGGTCATCCAGTAACTGTGTGCTTTGACAGATAATAATTGATATTACAATTTAGAGAATTAGAAAACAGGGATGTTTATCAGACTGAAATCAAGCTGAGACGTTAAACAATATACAATCAATCAATCTTTTATTTTCAATCTGTACAAATAGAATAATTTTACTATTTTGTTTTTCTCTTTGTGTGGAAGTGGATTTTTTATTATGTAAATTCTAGAGAATTGTACAAATTGTTTATCAAAGGGTGAAAAAAAAATGTTATAATAAAAAAAAAATATCAAGACAATTTTACAGTAAAGTACTACGTTTTGACTTTCTAAAATACTAAGGGAAAGGGAGAAAAATTACAGTAAAGTACACCTTAAAGAAATTGCTGCTTAAAACTTTAATTTAAGACAGCTTCAGAAAAACGAAAGTTTTTATAGTGAAAATAAATATATGTCGTGTATCATACGTGTATGTATACTGTGTTGTTACTTTAAACATCTGCTAAATCTGGGTCAGAATAATCAATCTTAGCTTTATGAGTCTAAAGTACGCAGTATAAGGTCACGCAAGGACACAGAAAGGACATGATAGCACATTTATATTCATAGAGCGCACAGGGCATTTTCTGGAAACATGAAAATTATTGTTTTGTTGCTTAATAATTGTAAAATATATTGTCGAAAACGACGAAGCAAAAACACTATATTACTCTTTTTTTATATGGATTTGTAATTTTAAAAAATTAAAATTAAAAAAAATAAAACAAATTTTATTTCTGCTCAAATGTTTTGGGGTTTATTTTGGTTTTGTTCTTATTTGTTTGTTTGTTTGTTTGAAAATACAAGGATATCACATTTATATGTTTACGTATACAAGGATATCACATTATATGTTGGACTCGAATATATATTAAATTTTGCGAATGTAAAATTGGACGAATATTTTCTTTTAAATGAATCCAAAAATATTTACCAGGACTTGGATGATCTACTTAGAGAAATGGAATCCCTAAGATAAATTATTTTAAAAAGCATTCTTATTTCAACCTTTTTAATGTGTTGCAGTAGTGTGTGTATATATTAATAGCTGAGTAATTACATGTCATTTTCTCCAAAACTATAAATTAAATCTCAATTTGAAATGCTTTTTCTATTAGTCAGTCTTAAAAATACCTTTTTTCTTTTTTTATACGTATTAAATTTATTCCAAAATGAAAGCACATATTCTCCGTTTTCAATTGCTTATATTTATAATTACCAATAAGGTATATGGGCATATTCATTCTCTGTTTCAAGATTCACAAATGCATACAAATCAAATAAACGTTGTTAAATCATATTCGGTATTTTTTTAAACTTAAGTTTGTTATTTACTCACATAAATAATGTCAAATTGATATATAGATTTCTATCAATCAACTTGTTTATAAATTGTTTTACTTGGCATAGATATTATTATTATAGTAATTTAAAATTGAATCGTGACAAGATCCCATGATTCTTCTATAGGTTTCTTATTTGAATAATTATGTTTAATTAATTTTGGTAATGAATCCAATTGATATTTAATGGATACTGTCATTATTATTATTTAGATTCACATCTCTCATAAAACGATTTATTATATAAATAAGTTAACTCCAGCGATTATCATTAAGAGGTTTTGTCTTACTTTTCGATATCAATATATTTGAAAACTTTTACAAAATTGGTAAAGATTTTGTGACCTAGCTGCAAGACCAGAAAGTGATAATTAAGATTAGTAATATTCAGTATCGGATTTAGTGATAATTAAGATTAGTAATATTCAAATTAATATCATTAAACATGTATGAAATAAGTCATGTTCGAAAATATTTAATTTCAATCACAAAATAAAATGTTGGTTTTGTTTTCTTGACTATGATAAAAGTTATATTTGTTTCATTATACAAAAAAATGTCCCAAGTCTGTTCCCAGTTTGTTGTAGAGGGAATTGACTCATAAATTATATCAACTTGATATAAACCATATATAAAAGATGTACATTATATGATGTAAGCATTTATCAATCATCTTTTACATAAGGCCCTTGGCCTCCACGATCACGGTCCAAAATCTTCATCCAACGAAACTCATTCTCCGTCACATGGTCATCATCATCACCGGAAGAGAGACACTCACCAGAATGTTGACACACATCCCCATGGCAACCATAATCATCATCATCTCCCGGAAGAAGCTGATCATGACGCCGTCCATATACAGACAGAGCATTTACACATAGAACCATACATCTGGTACTGCATGGTCCTCCTTCTTGGTGAGAGTTTGGAAATCAAAAAATAGTGTTCTTCGTGAAATATACTGTAAACATATTACATTTAGCGGTGTATTCTATTCAGCAATTTTGGTGGAAAGCAGAGTCCGCTAATACAAGTACATCGCTAAATGTCTTGTATATCATACATTTACAACTACCACATCCAGATAGCGCTAAATTAAATCTACGCTAAGTTGTTAAAAATTGAATTTCTGCCAAATATCATACCCGCCAAATGTAATACATTTACAGTAATTGATTTGATCTGGATAAAAGATCTAAAATTACGTCGTATATAGGTCACAGTTTATAGTTATTTGAAAATTATACTAGTATCGCAATTATCATTGGATGATTTATTTCTGTTCGTATAATAATAAAATTGCATTGCACATAAATTGAAGAATTATTAACAATAAATTCTGCATCAATCAAAATAACATCTTTTTTTTAAATAAATGTTCAGGTATTCATTCTCTGCAGCAGATATATCTGTGACTATAGACAGCCCGTATGTCGTTTGCAGAAATTAATTTAGGAAAACTTTTTAAGGCTTCTTTATATTTTTTGGATGAAAAGAAACCATGATAAATATCCTCCACTTACATACAAGATTACAGGGGTCAAAATATATATTGGCTTATGGATTCAGCACAAATGTATCTTTAGGTGTTCATAATATTGATCGTCTCCAGTACAAAATAAATATATTTGTAGATGCATGAAGTAATATACCGTAGTAATTTTCTTGTGAGTTAAAAAATGCGAAAATGATAATTACCGTATGTTTTTCTTATCTTTCAGGTGCATATATTTTTTACCTTGTTGAAATGGCAATGGTACACGTGCAAAGGGTAAGACTTTGATGGTAAAAGATAAATTGAAAGTCAAGCGTGTTTTTGAATCAGAAAATTTCAGTTTAAACTGTAACATAAAAGATTATTCTAAAGTATACTCTGAACCACATCTACGAAATCTCATCACTCACTTGTTTCATCCCCAATCATCCATCAGGGAGTGAGAAAGAATTCCAGTTGAGGGGTGTGGGCGCCTTTTTCATTTTTTGTAGTTGTAATAAATCAAGAATATATTAAACGACAGGAAATTCAAAGGTAAAAGCAAACATAATTTATACAAGGGGACCCGAACATGGAATCCCAGAATGGCAAAAACTCTTAGTTTCATGATAAAAAAAATTGATGGATGAAATGGTGATCTATTATAGGATTATTTACCTTTGTGTGGATTCGTTAAACAAGCTAGAGATATGAAGGTTGATACAAACGTAATGTCACAACAACCAATAAGATCTTTATCTGTCTAACATTTTCAATAAAATTTTACAAACTAATTCACTGTTTATCTTACTTTTTACCTTAAATTTTCATTTATTTATGTAAAGTTCGCTTTTTAAACCGTAAAGATAAACTCAATGTTGGGTCTTGCCTTTCATGGCATGGCAAGAATGGTACAGTGGTACCGACGTTGCTATGGCGTTACTTATAGGCACTTATTTTTGTTCAGATGCATTTTTAACAATAACCTGCTTTCATAAAATAAATAATCTTAAGTTTCATATTTCAGTAAAGTGCTTGTTTTGAGAAAGAGTATAAAAATATTTGTTGAAATGTTATTTCTTTATTCATTCATTATATCTAGATGTAATGTATCATTTGTTTCAAAACCACGTTACGTTAAAGGTTGATTTTTTTCTTCCTTCTTTGAAATATTGAAAAGTTTATAAAAGTTAAATAAACTCCAGGCTTGCCGCCATAAACGTTCACTACTGATTTACTAATAAAACGTTCACTACTGATTTACTAATAAAGGGGAAAGTAAAATTATAACGATGCAAAAAATTGCATAAAATATCAAAGTGAATGTAAAATTAAGTCAAAGGATGGACAAATGGTAGATGAAAATTATTTGCATGGAGGATGAACCTTTCACTACTCCAAAGCTACAGATGTAAGCTAGTGTTGTAAAACTATTTTTTCATGTTTTTGTACAATTTATTATATGCTATCGGAAAAGATTTCTTAATTTCTCCAAACGAAGTGTGATAATTTCTTGTGTTAAATATTTTTTTAAAAAGGTATTCTTCCAAATAATAACAATTTTAATGATATCGACATAGATTTCTATATTTCTTGAATACATGCATGTATAATTTGTCCTTTGTAAATTATTGTGTTAACCTGAACAATATTTGTATTTCAGAAAACACAAGTGGAACAAATTTCTGTAACACTTACAGCCTATAATAACCAAGCTGTAGAAGCTATAATTAAGGAAAAAGAGGTACATGTAAAAAGATTTAAGCATTTGTTCTTCCAACAAACGAATTTTACAAGTATTGTGTATATGAATTAATTGTTTCTCATCGTCCGACTATTCGAGTTTCACTTTCTAAGGAATCATTTATGCATGCAACGCATCTATGATTTTATTTAAAATTTCAGGTGGAAGAACAAAGGACCTCAAGAGGCAGGAAAGGTGAATCTTCTTAAGATATCAGATGTTTTACTTTCACGAAGAGAAAATACATATACTGTAATAAATTCACAGAACATTAATATATAAGCTCGATATACATGTATGTACAAGAAGACCAGTTGGTTATGATGAAATACGTGTATGTTATTGTTAGAATAAGAATTTGAAATTAGTCAAGGAATATTTACGCGAATTTTAAATAATTCAGTTTTATGTGAATTTCATTATTCTGTTACAATTCAGTTTCTTGATGAATAATTGCAAAATAAAACTCCAGACTTTCTCTGTAAGAAAATTCCATTAATCATGTAATTTCGCAAAAAAGTACTACTAGCAAATTAAAATTACTGTTTTTTGTTTCATGTTAATGCAATATTTCCTCAGCAGTTCACTCGCGAATTCATGATACTGCGATTTGGCATCAATAGGACATTTCGTGATACCCATATTTACCGAAATTATTTAGCGAAATTTAAGTAATTAGTAAACCACGAATTCTTCAATATCGGGGGGTATTATCATTTGGTTCAGTTATATTAGTAATATTAGTAATACCTTTAAAAGTCATGGAGAGGAAATGGCAAATTCAAAACAGAACCAAATAATTACTTCAAGAAATATGATATTCACAAAGAATCAAAGCTGTCTGTCTGAAACATCTCAAATTATTATTCTTCTCAAAACATTTCTTTAGTATACTTAACTAATACCTGTCTCTCTTTGTCAGCTATTTCACCCCTGGTGGTGATGATCGTCATCGGTGATGCCCTTCATAACTTCACTGACGGGTTGGCCATTGCTGCTTCATTCTCGGCTAGCATACTAGAAGGAATAGCCATCACTATTGCAATCTTCTGTCACGAACTTCCTCAGGAATTAGGTACACAAAATATTTCTTGCAATTAAAACATTGACTGTGGTGTAAACATTTTGTTTGTGTTGTCCATTCGTTATCTTATTGTTGTCCTTATTCCTAAAATTATCCATGAATTAAATTATCTGTAACTATCCATTCCTTTTTGGAAAACTAATAAATCTACTGTTCTTTTTTTTTATTAAGGAAGTTGACAATTTTTCAAAAAGAATGATAGGTTAAAACAGAATGGAGAGTTACAGATATAGATTGGGATATACCAAAGGGGAAAAGCTATTGAATTAAAGACGTAAAAAAGTAGAAAATGTAAATTGTTCTATCTTGTGCTCTGACTTTCTAAATTCTCAAACAGCTCTTATTCAGAAAGAAAATCTTGTTTTCGGATTGAATTTTAATTTATAAAAAATACTATAGAAAGTTAAACATACATGACGCAGATGAGCAGTAGCACCGAGCTGTTGTAATGAATATTTTCTTCAAACCTAATTAAAATTGAAAAAAGTATGTATTTTTGTTTAAATTGGATTTCTAGTATTTTTCAGGAGGGAAACTATTTTTAGGTTAATTAAATTTAATAGAACACGTACTACATAGATTGCACCCTGAATTCAATGGAGCATTTCAGAATCTGATTACCAGTATTTTGATTGAAAAAAAGGGGCTAATATTAAGTGTTTCTTTATTTTTAATCTCAGTATCACTCTAAATTTCAACCTCATTTTCTGTGTTGTACATGAAGTTCAAGATTTTGTGATGATGAATGTATGAGTATGATTTAGAAACACTATTATCTTACCTATGACTCTCCATTCAGTGCACAATGAAGTTGTCATCGCCTGAAGTAATCCAACCTGAATTTAATAGAATTTGTTTGTTTTTAAAAATATTTTAATTGATCAGAACAAGTATATAGGAGAAATGTAGCAAACAATGCATTTAGTGAAAGGAAGAATTAATCTTGGACCTGCGGTCCTTGATCAGTTCTTTATCTCACAGCATGGAAATATATTCAATTTTTCTCCTTTACGGAAGTTAATGTTGTTCATATAAAAGATACATATCATTTTCCCAACATCTTAATTTGCCAGCAAGATTTTCAATATTCAGATTATACGTAAATATTATATAAAAGTTCAAACTTTATCATTCCTTGGAAAGAAATTTTCAAGAAATATTTCATTTTTTAATACCATTAAGAATTAATGTACAAATATTCTCAAAATTGGAAAAATCTCTGAATATTCTAATCAGATTGATTTTTTTTTTAATTTAAAGGTGATTTTGCAATATTGATTAGCGAAGGACTGACGTTTAAGAAAGCTCTGATCGCCAACCTTTTCTCCTCCCTGACTGCCTTTATTGGTTTTTACATTGGAGTCCCACTCTCCAACCTGGGAGGTACACCCTGGATCTTCTCCATTACAGCGGGAATGTTCCTGTATATTTCATTAGTCGACATGGTAATTTTCTAAGTATTATGTGGTGTAATTTCTATTATATTTGAATTTAAGTTATACCGAGGGTATACTGGTTTTAATATTAAACACTACAGTATATACAATTAATATGAAATATATATTGTATGTATTCCAGATACGTACGCTGGTTTCTCTGTTTCTTTGTAGCTTCCCTCTTTGATAAAGAATGGCTCCACGAACGTAAGGACCTTTATCTATCACAACATCGGCATCCTCTGTGGAGCTCTCGTTATCATACTGCTAGCAGTATTCGAAAGTAAAATTGAAATCGATCATTAACATTACAAAATATAAATACCGAGTTTTGATTATTTTGTTATTCGTTTTTATATTGTTATGTTGATTTTCATTTTGTTTTTGTGGATAAAATATGTTTAGTATGATTTTTAGAATTGATATTGCATGAGTGCTGCTTATGTTTATAATATTTCAATATTGCTTGATTCCTAATAAATTTTGCAAACAGATTAATTTGGTTTATATATGATGTATACAGTGCAGTGAATGAACAAATTTCAAAATTACAGGCCCGTTTTTATTTTATTTTAAGACTCTATGTTAAATAAAGGTACATGTAATTAGTTTAAAAATGGTTTTTTAAGTTCTAATTTAAGTCATGTTTATTCTTTTAGATATGCAGTACATTTTTAAAGAAATGTTTGCAAAATGCTTATTTGTAATATTTTAACAACAGTTGTGCCTATTGGTGCTTCAAAAGCTGCTAAAATATGTTGGATTTTTGTTGCTTTTTTATTTGTACAATGAACGTATTTAAAATTATAATAAAAGCCATGACGAGAACTATTTAATATTTTTGACTCATATATTACACGTTGTATTTTTCAATTTGTTTATGTTCAAAATGTATAGAAGACTCAACAGATATACTAGAAGAATGAGTTATATTTAATCATAAGCGTGTTTGGAAGAAAGATCATGGATCCTATAAGAAATGTTTTGATCATGACACCAGGGAGCTTCTTTACTCTTTAGTAACTATCGTTTTGCTCAAGAATTATTTTTCTTTTTGATGGAATTCAATGTATTGTATGACCATTATTTACCCACTAAATCGTCGATGGATTTTTCTGTTATTTCCCGATTATGACAGAAGCTAGTAATGCTACGTTCCCACTGTCGCGCGGTCAGTTGCGAACGCCACGATTGACCAATCGTAGTTAATCGCAGAATTTTTATTGAATTTTATGCCCAAATACGAAGAGATGCGCATAGGTGCGTTTTTATACGATTTGTTACGCTTTTATGCGAAATGGTCACGATGGATAAATTTCATGTGATGCGATCTCATACGATCCGACTACCGTTCAGATAAGATGAATTACGTTCAAATAGGATTATCAGGATTTAATTGACAAACGGGCCTCGAACTGTTGCGAATATCACGATCCGAGTCCCGGATTTGAAACGATCTTCTACGTTGAAATACGTGCCCATATGATAAAATACGTTCACCACGACCCCTTGCGCTACTCTGCGATAGAACAACACGTTCCTTGCAATGTCTTTCACGATCAGGATCAAAATGAAACACGCTTTGAGCTACGATTGTACCCCGACAGATATAAGTTTTAATAATCTGTCTATATTGAGTCCATTATTTTCTATCCATGAAAAAAGTGAGCACAATAAAAACATACACAATCAATAAAAATGGCCGAAGTTGATGACAATGTGATGTTTGCAGTACTGCTATGTTATTTTGTAATTGCTATCGAAGAGGAGGAAGGGCAGCAGATAGAGATTGTACAACTCCGCCAAAGAAGGGTTAGAAGAGCTGCACTCAGACGCTTTTGGGTGCGACCGTGGACCACAGAGGAGAGAAGACAACAGTTTGGCCACTATTCTAATCTTCTGGACAGTCACTTGAGGCTTGAGGATCCAGCAGCATTCCAAAATTATACAAGGTTAACTCCAGAGTTATTTGATGAAGTCTTGCAGAGGATAACCCCGGATATTCAGATGGTAAACACTAGTTTTAGGCAATCTCTTTCGCCTGCATTGAAACTGGCAGTTACCCTGAGACATCTTGCAACTGGAGATAGCTATCGGTCACTTGCGTATGCATTTCGTTGTGGAGTGTCCAGTATCTCTAAAATGGTCCCAGAAGTGTGCCAGGCAATTGTACAGGCATACAAAAACGAAGTGTTTAGCTTACCTGTGACCCCTGAAGCCTGGAAAGCCTTAGCTGTCCAGTTTGAACAGAGATGGAATGTGCCCCATGCTGTTGGCGCCCTAGATGGGAAACACATTGCAATCAAGAAGCCACCTCAAAGTGGCAGTGTGTACTTTAATTATAAAGGTTTCTTTTCAATTCCACTTCTTGCTTTGGTGGATGCAAGCTACAAGTTTGTATGGATCGAACTTGGTGGTAAAGGACATATGTCAGATGCGCAGATATTTGGTGACTCGGAATTGTTCAACGGTCTGGAAGAGAACGCCCTAGGACTACCTCCACCCTGTCCTCTTACTTCAAGCCCGGATGACCTCCAGGACATGCCTTTCTTCATCCTGGGAGATGATGCATTTGCTCTTCGAAATTACCTTATGAAACCATATAGCAGAAGGCAAATGTCAAGAGAAGAGAGGATTTACAATTATAGAATTTCAAGGGGAAGGAGGGTTGTAGAAAATGCTTTTGGGATTCTAGCTAATAGATTCAGGTGTCTATTAAGGACATTAGAACAGAAGACTGACACTGTGAGGGATATAGTGGAGGCAACAGTGGTTCTGCACAATCTTCTCAGACTGAGACATCCAGGTATGATTATTCAAGAAGTGGACCGTGAGGATATTAACCACGATATCGTTCCAGGGTCGTGGAGAGACCAAGTGGATTGGCCAGATGTGGACCAAGCAAATGCACCTCGTAACACAGCTACAGCAGAGGGAAAGTATCAGAGGGAACTCTTAAAGCATTTTTTCAACTCTCCACAAGGTGCAGTTGAGTGGCAGGAAAGAATGGCGGGGCTCCATGGCACATAAAATTACATATGAGAGTTATGTTTTGAAATTCAAAAAACGAAAGGGTAAACATAATCATATTTACAAAGAATTCTGTTTTGTTGAAATTAAATTGAGATTTTCTGTATCCTTTGTATAATATGATTTGTTAATGTTTTAGTTGAGCATTCTTAGCATATATAATACAACACTGTTTTGAGAACATGGTATGAAATTCTTAGTCAAAGTTTATCATATTTAAGCACTTAGAAAAATGTAAAAAGCGATTTTCTACATATAATATACGTCGGTTAGCGTGTAAATATAACATGAAAAAATAATGTAAATTTTAGCCATTTATTTTCAATTATTTTGATGAATGTAATATAAAGGTTTGCTTTGTCAAATGGGTTTGTTTATGTGTGGTATATCCCTGATTCATCATCGTCTTGGGCTCCCTCTGGAGTGTTAAGCTGAGTTGACAGAAGGTTAACGAATGATTCTTGTTCGGCTGTTGAAACTGGTACAGTGCTAGCTGTGGTTATGGTAGTTGAATTTACTGGTCTTAGCTGAGACCTGGTTTGTGGTACGGGGCAGGTGATTGGAATAGCTGGGAATTGCCGCTGAACATAGGTACGATCCTGACTTCCCCAAACACTTGTCTGCGGTCCCACAGGGCGAAATGGCCACTGGGACGGTGGAGGTTGCCATTGTGTCTGCTGGAACTGTTGCTAACAAAAATCTGACTGTGCTTGCTCGCCTTGGCTTGATTGTGATTGTCTTTGGTTGTTCTCGCCTGCCCGTTGAGCCCTATGCAGTTCCTGCATAATATTCATCTCTGCCTCTCTCCTTATTTCTCCAGGTAGTTTTGAGAGCGTTTCATCAACGTATCTTCCAAAGTAGGAACTCCCACAGCTAGCTGCACTTCTTGACAAAAATTCCACCAGTAGTTCTTCTAAAAATATAATTTGATATACCTGGCTAACAATTTTTTCTAATAAACCTCTTTATCTCTATCTTACGTTCCTAGAATTTTTAAAGTTAACAGAAACATGAATTATGTAAGTTAATATTCATAATAATTTCTATGTAAGATTTATAATTTTTAAGTAGATTTAATGAAGATTAAATGAATTGTAATGATAAGTACTCATTTCAGTAGATGACACCCTTTCATCTCTTCCTCGTAGACAGCCGTCTGATCCTGACTGAGAGACTCTTGGTGTATCTGACTGTGGTGCTGATGTTGATACCCTGCTGGAATTGGACAAATCAGGGGAGCTTTGCTTGGTAGACGATGAAAGTTCGGAGCTACACGACGAGGCCGCTGCAAACGAGCACACATTTCGTGGTTCCACTGTCTCAATGTGGGGGATAAGAAAGGTGAACTTGTCCCACACCCTGATCCACTTTTCTTTGCGCGCTTCTTTAACCGACCCATCATTGTTCTCATACTGGAATACCATGTTTTCAGCTGATCAACAGTAGTATTCATCTTTTTTGCCTGCCCAGCCCAGATATCCTCTTTCTTTGCAACATCTTTAAATCCAGCCAACCGTTTGCTGTACAAGACCTCATTTTGAATCAAAAAATCAATTATTTCTTCCTTTTGTTCTTCAGTGAAGGAAGTAACTGTTTTCTTTTTTTTTTAGCTCCTGTCTCCTCCGGTTGAACGGGTTCGGGTTCAGGTTCAGGTTCAGGTTCCGGGGATGGTATTGCTCGCTTTTTGCCTTTTTTCCCTCTGTTTCCTTTGGGTGGCATCTTTAATTTTGTGCAAAAACTGTTGTGTTGTCTTCCTCCTCTTCCGATCGGTGAAATGAAAGGCAGTAAAATTTGCCCGCGATTTTTGTGACCGGTCGGCAGGGGGTGCTCACTCCACCATGACACTTAATCCCACCTCTGCTGCCTGATTTGTACTGTTTTTAATGACTTTTGAGCACGAATACTGTTCGTTATCTCCTATTGATTCATTGTATTAACGAATCAAAAACGTTGACATCGTCCTGTATAGCTCATTTGGTATAGTTCCTGATAAATAGTGCAAGGGAATCAGCTAGTTAATCACTCCCTGGGCATGCAGGTAAAATTTTTAACGAGGCTTAGGACATATAGAAAAACTTGGGTTGAAAGGGGAAGAAAAGTTGTATTCTGTGTTGTGAATATGTCCATTGATAGCGAAGTTGGTATACATGTATCACTTAATTATAATGCAGGGGTTCCAGGTTCGACTACCGGTCCATTCATACATTTTTCCCTTTACTTTTACAACCTCACGGTAGACCAGCCTTTAGAGCGGTAGCTGCGAAAACGGGATATCTGGGGGTAGAAATGTAACATGGAAATGTTCCTCCACAAGGTGCCCCGCAAATGTCTGAAAGTTGCGAGTATTCAGTTCGAATATCATGAAACGATCCCTTGTCACTCCCCTCATATATAGCTCACTGATTACATGTGTCACAATTTGAAACCTTTAATCGATATATGGTGATGTCTTAACATAACTAAAAAAAATTGAGTGGGATGAAAAACAATATTCAATCGATCAATCTCTCCCGAAACATGTGTAACGATAAACAATCTTTCACCATAGCCATTTCTCTGGGCACGATATAAGAAAATCAGGCATAGAGTTATTGAAAATGGTCACAAAGATGTCTCTATATTCTCAAAGTTATGTGTATTTATTCACTTTGTTTCTTAAACTTCATCTTTAAAGTTAATCATATTATATAGGAAAAATTAGTGAATATTGAATAATTTTTCAGAAATGCGAATGGAACTACCTGCAACATACATTTTAGGAGTAAAAATTATAGGTATCCAGGCTTTTGAAAAAAAAATTGTATGATATTTATACTTATTCGGTACTTCAGTAGCTCCTATTATTTTATTATGCAAGTTGTATGAAATGTTTCCTTTTCGTACATTTTCGGCAATACATTTCAGACACGAATTGACTCGAGACCGCTTACAGGTAACCCGGAAGGTAGAGGGGTGTTTTTTCTTCTTTGAAATGGCAACGTCAACAAATTCAGATACTGTTTCTCATACTGATGAAGTTTGGAAGTGTTCAATATGCTTTGAACGATTCAAAACTCCGCGTGTTTTACCTTGTTCACACTCATTTTGTCACGAATGTTTGTCGTCCTATATCCTAACCGCCTGTCAAGGTAAGGCTGAGCCTCTGGGATTTCATTGTCCTTTATGTCGAGAATTTGCTGCAGCTCCTAGTTTATCAACGAAGCCGAATGAGTGGGCTGACCAGTTCCCAATTAATCATATTTTGTCGGTATTTTCTAAACAAACTGAGGATGTCACACTTTGTGAAGCTTGCAAACAAGAGGACAAAAAAGCAAAAAAATATTGTTTGTCTTGTTCAGAGGTGCTCTGTGAAAACTGTGCAGATTATCACAAAAGAAATCGCACTCTTCGAGATCACGAACTTTGTGAATTAAGAGACAATGAATCTGCTACCAACGCATATTTTAGATCATTGGCCACTTCCTGCAGTATACATACAGGCAGACCCATTACACTTTACTGCAATGATCATGAGACACCTTGTTGCACCATGTGTGTATGCACCGAGCATAGGAAGTGTGATAGTGTGGGTACCATTGAACAAACAGCAGATAAACTCAGACAAAATAATAGTGTTAAAACTTTGTTGGGCGATTTCAAAGATACTGAAAATATGCTCTCCACTGCTAAAACGAAACAAGATGAAGATATCTCAAAAATAGACGAAATGTCTGAAAAAATAACAGAAGATGTTCAAAATTTCAAAGAAGAACTTGTTCAGCATATTGAAAATCTTGAGAGTAAATGCCTTGATCAAGTTGCCAAATTTACAAAGGAAAGTAGAGGAAAAATGACAAAAAATGCTCAAGCAGTAAATGACAAACTTCAGCTGTCCCGCTTCTGCATTAAATCTTTGGAGAACTTTAAAACTCTAACAGATGTTGAGATTGTCATGGAGGTCCACAGAAGTCAACAAAAATTGAAACGTGTAAGAAATGACTCTATTGAGTCGGTTAATGTCAAGATGGAAGCAGTTTTAAACTCTGAATTAAAAACACTCACGAAAATTTCGAACTTTGCAAGCATTAAGTTATTTGACTCAGTAGAAAAAATTAGCCAAGAAATAAACATTGATGTCAAGACATTGGAATTGGAATTATTGCAAGACGTACAAGTTGCAAATCACTATTTTCGAGGAACGGTTTTCCTCGATGATGCTAACGTTGTATTCACAACTCGCAGCTCTTCCCAAACCGATCTAAGTGTATATGCTCTTGACAATACTGGCTTGAAATTTCAACGTAATTTAAGCTTTGGGTATGGAAAAACCTTTGACATAAAATTGAAAGGCAACATCTTGTACCTATCATCGGAATCTGGAAATTGCGTTAAAGTTTTGTCGGGAGATGGTCATTTTAAAGAAATAAGTACAATCCCTGTTGGTAAAACATGCTATGGAATTGATGTAATCGACGATTTCATTTATGTGGCATGTCAAACGTCAGTAATTAAAATGGATACTAAAGGAAACAAAATCAAAGAATATACCACGCCCGGTGGAACACAATACGTTGTTGTAGCACGTGACGGGCTTATTGTATACAGTTGTTACGATGAAAACATTGTCAGATGCATATTTCTGAAAATGGGGATACGGTGTGGACTTATAGCAGTCCCAATTTGAAATATCCTTACGGTTTGCAAAAAGACTCCTCCGACAACATATACGTGGCCGGTTACAATAGTAACAATGTACACGTAGTATCCAGTGATGGATCAATTCTCAGAATCTTTGAAGATTTGCCTGATCCTATATTTTTTTATACTTGTTGAACAAAGAAACGTTGCTCTCCTTTGTTGTTATATATTCATCAGAGTATTTAACATAAAATGACTTTATAAGTTATTCCAAAGTCAAAGATATCCCAAGCCATGTGAATTCGAAAGTTTTCATTTTATCATGCCGCATAAATAAATAATAAAACCTGTAGGTTTAAATTTCTTATATGAGATACTCGTAAAAAATGTAACTCTGCACTTTATAATAAGACAACGGATCATTTTTGTAATGTGGCTGTGGAGTGTATACACTGACTATGATGAATTGTGATGATAGCATAATAGTGATGACATCATTGTGTATATATTTAACACAAATTGAATGTCATACGTTAGCACGGTATGATAATTTGTTAATTAATTTGAAAATGACGCACAGCCTATAGAAAAATGGGTTTATATGGATTTTTTTACTGGTTGTTATTTTTTAAAAGGAATATCTAGGACAATTTTAAACTAAAATAAAAGTGAGTAAAACGTGGTGCAAGGATACATTCCAACGGCTTTTTTTCCTAATTGTTGATCCATATTGCCAATGTTTTGTGATTTTTAGTGAAACCAGTTTTTAAAATTTGATAATGATCACAAAAAGATGCTAATTACACAAAACACGTGCCGCAAAGTACAGATTGTTGGTTTTTAAATTCGTCACGAACACTGATTTTCATCGGTGATATTTGATTTTCTTTTAAATATTAGTGAGAAGACTCATTTGTTGTAATAAGTTGAAAATATCATACCATTCTATAAACTAAGTAATTTTAAAAAAATATGTTTAATAGAGTGACCACTTAGAAGTTTTGTTAAGTGTATTCAATTTTAGTCGTCATGTCAAATGTTTTTTTTAAAAAGTATAAAAGTTAGCCTCAATAATTCTTTTAGTTCTTTTAAAAATGCTTATTTGTAATATTTAAACAATATTTATATGGTAGTCAGTGGTAGTGCTTAAACCCTGCTCATACGTTTGTTTATTTTGCTTTGTTGCTTGTACCTGTATTAGAATAAATAAAACTTATGCCGAGACCTATTAAACATTTGTTTGACTCGAAATTGAATATAAAACGTGTAAATGAGCAAAACAAGAGGCCCATGGGCCACATCGCTCACCTGAGAAACTTGGGTGATGCAGTTCTTTACCAGATTCCCCCTCTTGCTATACCTATCATGCCCCACTAACCCCTTCCCTTTTATGATTTTAAAACTTTAGAATCTACACTACCCCAGGATGCTTCCATATAAGTTTCAGCTTTCCTGGCCCAGTGGTTCTTGAGAAGAAGATTTTTAAAGATGTGTTCTATATATTTCTATGTAAAACTTGGATTCCTTATTGTGGCCCCGCCCTAAATGATTTTAACAATTTAATATCTACACTACCCAAGGATGCTTCCACATAAGATTCAGCTTTCCTGGCCCAGTGGTTCTTGAGAAGAAGATTTTTAGTGACCCCAACCTATTTTTGTCTTTGCTTGATTATCTCCCCTTGTAAGGGGACTTGGCCCTTCATTTAATAATTTAAACTCCCCTTCACCCATGGATGCTTTGTACCAAGTTTGGTTAAAATTGTCCCATTGGTTCTTGAGAAGAAGTCGAAAATGTGAAAAGTTTACAGACGGACGGAGAGACGGACGGACGGACGACGGACAAAATGTGATCAGAAAAGCTCACTTAAGCCTTCGGCTCAGGTGAGCTAAAAAATGAAATTTCTTAATATATTAATAAGAAATATTGATATATTTAAAAAACAATCACTTTTTGTCAAAGTGCGCACAGGATAAACGTATGTTTCTCTACCGAATTATCACCATGGAATTAAGAAAAATGAAACTTAAAGGGGTTGGGGGGCTGTGGCCATTTTCAGACTATTTTGACCTCCTTTAGAAGAAGAGCTCCATACAAAGTTATATAAAAATATAACGAAATTTCAAAACTAAATTGTATGATATTTTTCTTTGCCAAATTATGGTTGACAGCTTAATGTATCATAAGTTAAATCTGGTGACCAGTTAATTTGTTGACCCCCCCCCCCCCCAGCCTCCTTATATTGCTAACGATGAAATAACAATATTCTTAGGTAGGAAGGGCTCATTCTGAAAAGGAAAAAAATTAACCGTCTATAAATCCAAACCTAGGACTTCACTGATTAATTCACAAGTCTGTATGTATCATATTAAAAATTGTATATAATAGTATAAAAATATTGCATATAGTGTCGTGTAACATTTAAAAATTATTTCAACCAAAGAAAAACCCATTGTCAACCGTGGCGCAGCTACATGTAATATATATGATATTATACTGAATGTCTTAACATTAAATTCTGCGCAGTCACTATTGTTTTTAATAACACCCGTCGTCAAGCAATGTCGACTGTTGCTACACTGGCTTCATTATTCATCGGATGATAGTTCTTTTCACAAATGTTTTTCTACGAATCAGATTCAACCGATTTACACGAAAAAATAATGTTGACGTTTATCATTTGGAATGAACATATAGTTTTGTAACGTTCTTATCCAATAAATACACTGTGATAATGTGCTCATTTTTCAACAAAGAGAGAGTGTCGTTTGAAAGTGATTATTAGCTAATTTTAGATTGAATAACAAAATTAAAAGAAAACAAACTTTTCCCATCGCCCTTTTCATTTGATTTCAATGTGGCAAATAAAGGGTGAAATGTCGCCTCACCTATAAAATAGATAAAGGTGAGGCGACCTAAAGAAGTAAAGAAGAGCACAATCGAAGAAAATGGCAACTTAACAAGTTTGGACAATGTTTCTGAAATTGGTCATGCATGGAAGTGACCCCACAACTGATGTTTTACTGGATTGGTCCGTGTTTGCTCTGGCTGCTGCCTGTTTTGTATTCTTTAATGGACTATTAATCTTGAATACTGTTCGTTAGCTCCAACGCCGTTTATTTTGGCCTGTAAAGTTCAGTTGCTATAGCCCCTGATAGATAGTGCAAGGGAATCAGCTAGTTATTTTCTCCTTCCTGTTAAATATCGATCCTGATGCCGTTAATCCCCCCTGGGCATGCAGGTTGAATTTTTAACAAGGGCCATAGAAGAACTTAGGTTAACTTTAGGTTGGAGAAATGTTATATTCTGGGTTGTGGATATATCCCTCGATACCTAATAGGTATATCATCTCACTGGCAATGTAGGGATTCCGGGTTCGAATTCCGGTCCTGTCATACATCAGTTTCTTCCATTACTTTTACAACTGTGACGGTAGACAAGTCCGTAGAACGCGAGATCGGGAGATTGTGAAAATAGGTACATTGTAATATGTAGGAAATGTACCATCATCAGGTGTCCGGCAAATTTGAATCTTGGGAGTCTTGCGGATATCATGAAACTATAAAAACCGGGAATCGATCGTGGTCACTTCCCTCAAATGTAACTAACTGATCCTGTACGAATGTCGAAATCTGAAGCCTTTAATTGGTACATGTATATGGTGATATCTCTACATATGTAAAAAAAAAATCGAGTTGGACGTAAAACAATATTCAATGAATCAATCTTTCCAGATACAAAGAAAAATAACTTTGCCCCTTTATTCCGTTACCATAGAGATTTCTCTGAACACGATATGAGGTCGTTATTTGAATTTCCCTGATAGATTTATATAGGATTGGTAAAAATAATTCTTTAAATTATTATTTTTACTAATAAATTTTATTATGTGTATATTTTCCATCGTCCTATTTTGTAAAATTGGGCGCTTAGTAAACAGATCTATCCAAAATCAACACGGAATGTAAAAGGTTTTTCTTTACAATATGGCATCTTCAACAAATGTGGATGTTTCTTTTACTGATGAAGTTTGGAAGTGTTCAATTTGCTTTGAACAATTCAAAAATCCGCGTGTTTTACCTTGTTCACACTCATTTTGTCACGAATGTTTGTCTTCCTATATCACAACAGCCTGTCAAGGTAAGGCGGAGCCTGTGGGATTTCATTGTCCTTTATGTCGAAAATTTGCTGTAGCTCCTAGTTTTTCTACAAAGCCAAGTGAGTTGGCTGAACAGTTCCCAATCAACCGAATTTTGTGGATATCTTCTAAACAAACCGAAGTTGTCACACTTTGTGAGGCATGCAAACGAGAGGACGCAGAAGCTAAAAAGTATTGTTTGACTTGTTTAGATGCGCTATGTGAAAACTGTGCAGATTATCACACAAGAAATCGCACTCTTCGAGATCACGAACTTTGTGATTTAAACGACAAACTGAAAGAATCTGCAACCAACACATATTTTAGATTATTGGTCAAGTGCTGCAGTGTACATAAGGACAGACCCATAACACTTTACTGTAATGATCATGAGACACCTTGTTGCACCATGTGTGTATCCACCGAGCACAGGAAGTGTGATAGTGTGGATACCATTGAACAAACAGCAGAAAAAATCAGACAAAATAATAGTGTTAAAGCTTTGTTGGGCGATTTCAAAGATACCGAAAATATGCTCTCTGTTGCTAAAACGAAACAAGATGAAGATATCTCAAAAATAGATGACATGTCTGATAAGATAACAGAAGATATTCAAAATTTCAAAGAAGAACTTGTTCAGCATATTGAAAATCTTGAGAGTAAATGCCTTGATCAAGTTGCAAAATTTACAAAGGAAAGTAGAGGAAAAATGACAACAAATGCCGAAGCAGTAAATGACAAACTTCAGCTGTCCCGCTTCTGTATTCAATCTTTGGAGAACGTTAGAACTCTAACAGATGTTGAGATTGTCATGGAATTCCAAAGAAGTCAACAACATTTGAAACGTGTTAGAAATGACCCTATAGATTCAGTAAATATAAAGATGGAAGCAGTTTTAAACTCTGAATTAAAAACACTCACGAACATTCCGAACTTTGCAAGCATTAAGTTATTAGACTCAGTAGAGAGTATAATCCATAGAAGCAGCATTGAAGCCAAGACACTTGATTTAGAGTTATGGCAAGACGTACAAATAACAGCATACTCTATACGAGGAATGGTTTTTCTCAATGATGCTAACGTCGTATTCACAACTTGGAGCTCTTCCAAAACTGATTTGATTGTATATGCTCTTGACAATACTGGATTGAAATTTCAACGTGACCTGAGGTTTGGTTACAGGGATACCTTTGACATAAAATTGAAAGGCAACATCTTGTACCTATCATCGGTATCTGGTAATTGTGTTAAAGCTGTGTCGGGAGATGGTGATTTTAAAGAAATATTTACAATCCATGTTGGAAGAAAATGTTATGGAATTGATGTAGTTGATGATTTCATTTATGTGACATGTGACACGTCAGTTATTAAAACGGATACAAAGGGAAATATTCTGAAAGAATACAAAACGCCCTCTGGAGTACGATACGTTGTTGTAACGCGTAGTGGGCTTACTATAATATACAGTTGTTCCAAAGAAAACATTGTCAAAAGCATCTATTATGAGAATGGTGATACAGTCTGGACTTATAGCAGTCCCAATTTGAAAAATCCGTATGGTTTGCAGAAGGATTCCTCGGACAATGTATATGTGGCGGATTACCATAGTAGCAATGTACATGTATTGTCCAGCGTTGGATCAATTCTCAGAATCTTCGAAAATTTGCCTCATCCGATATCACTTATACTTATTGAACAAAGAAGCATTGCTCTCCTTTGTTGTCATAATTACATAAAAGTAATTCATGTAAAATGAATTTATGAGTAATTCCAATTAGAATCTTCAGTTCTAATTATAAGATGTCACCTGTTCTTTGAATTGTTAAGTTTTTCCACGCTATTTTTACCTGAATATCTGGAATATCTCAAATAAATGTTTGGTCCTATGGAATTTAAGCTCGAGATATCCGGGGTTATCTACATATATCTTCAATGAAGATCCTCGTGATTAGAGGGTTTTTCGCCATCACTTGAGATGTTATGTCGACGGGAAAGTTTTTGATATGTTAATCTATGTAATTCCTTTCATTCAGCAAGTTTAAGACTGAGCTTCACGAGGTTCGCTCTTCAGCTTTTCAGCAGCTGTCTTGGTCTCTATTTAAAAAATTTACATAATGTTTTAGTTCTTACAATAAATTTGGATTCTGATATATAAATGCTAATTACACTTTATTCAATTAAGACTCCGTGATTAAATTCCATACCGAAAACATTACTCAAGAACAATCTTTTGTGGCGGAAGGGTTTTTTTTAGAAGAAAAAGATAAATTTTTCCTCTTTCGAAGTATGCAGTATTGTTAAGTGTGGATTTCTATTTTTAAATGCAGGCTGTAAGAGGAATTTTGTGAAGTGAAATGTTTTAGTATGCTAGTCCTAAATTATGTGTGAAAATAACTGTCATAAATTCTATCATTATATTTGGCAAATGTATGAAATATATCATGAAAATCCGTGAAAAAAACTTAAATGTCCCCCGCTTTCGTGAACTATATCTGTCCGCCTGTCAGTCTGTAAGTCAGTCAGTCTGTAGTTCTATCCGTCCGACGCAAAAACTTTAACCTTGGTCATATCTTTTGAATGAGCAGAGATAGGGCTTTCATATTACACATGTATATCACCCATGACCTTTCTAAATACACTTTGATTTTTGACCCCATGACCTTGTAGTTTGAACCACTTTTAGAAAATTTAAACATTACTTTGAATTGGCCATAATATTTAAATGAGAAGAGATCGTGCTTTCATATAAAACATTTGTATTATCTGTGACAAGACCTTTCTAAATACAATATGATTTTTTGACCTCATGACCTTGAGTTTGAAGTTTAACCTTCCATTCAAAACTTTGACCTTGGTAATGACTTTTGAATGAGAGCACATAGAGCATTCATATTAAATCTGCATATTGATTGTGACAAGACCTTTCTTACTAAATTATGGTTTTTGATTTTGTGACCTTCACCTTGAAGTTTGACCTAATTTTCAAAAATAATTTATCCATATAACTTTTGATTGATATGAGATAAGGCTTTCATATTTGACATGTGCATTACCTGTGACAAGATTTTTCCGAGCATGCTATGGTTTCTTATCCCTTGACCTTGACAATTGACTTATTATTTTTTAAATACACTTTGGTGATTACATCTGAATGACGTATGATAGGGCGTTCATATTTGACACATAGTGCCATAAAAAAAATAACATCTCACCCACAGTGACACCGAAAGCGGTGGACCATAATTCTTTAAATTTGCTTGTTTAAGCTTAAAGCTTAAAATCACACATGTAGCACTAATTTAGTAATATCTAAAATTCAACATCATAGACCCCCACTAGAGTGGGACAATGATGAATTAAGTTTTCATGTAAACACAAATCACGTCACATAATTTTACAGATGGATTAGAGGCGGATCAAATTGTTTACATTCGTTTTGTCATCAGGACGAGAATGTAGCGGGTGCATACAGTGTTGTGAGAGGTGGGAACAATCAACAGATACAAATTCTAAAGGTAAACAATTTTATCGTGATTGTTATTATAATTATACATAAGTTTATTTGGTGACTGATCCTTGGAGGGGAAAGGGGGGGTGGGTAACAAGACAATATTTCAAACTCTAAAAGGTTGATCTATTTATTTATACCATGGCATATTCCAAACATATATTTCGAGATTGGGTTAATTTACATATTTAGTTTAATTATTAATTTTGGCGTAGAATATTTAAATATTTGCTTAGTTCATTTCGTCCATCTAATTCCCCGCATAGGCACCTGATAAATGGAGCTTTCCCAGCCCTCCGTCGTCGAATAGTACAATAAAATCAATTCCTTTAAGTTTCAAGTTACACAAATGAAAATTACATATTTGACACTTTTTCTTGTGTCCAGAAATAGGACTTGTTCATTTACAGTTATAAAAGTTTGAATATTCATATATATATACATGTATATGAAGCTCGAGAAATACGATTACGCAGAATTAACTGTTTAATATCAAGCATACCATTTACAGCTCACAACAACTTCAATATCGTATTTAGAATTTTTACTCCTTTAGTGACGCGAGTAATGTATATCGTATATTCTGGGAACACAAATACTCATTGACAAAGTAAATTTACAAGTATCATTTGAAAACCTAGGCAAGAGGACAATATCCGGTTAAAGATAAAAATTAGAAAACTCTGTCCAGCAAAAAAAGGAAGATTCCGAACTCCAATACATTATTTAGTACATATGTTGGGGGTGTTGTTAAACATACATGAATGTCTTTCGTACGTTTACTGAGTAATTCTTGATATGTGATTACGTTGTTCTATTTGTAATAGCTTCCTTAGTTAGCATTTTAAAATCGCTAAAATTACTTCTCGCTAAAAATAAAATACCAGATTTTAGGTAGAAATCGCTAAATTTGCGTCTCGCTAAAATTTTCACTTATACGGTAGTACAATCTTCAGAACAAAAATGTATATCCCCAAGTACATGGTATTTTCTAAACTCTAAGAATTTTTTTCTTTTATAATTATTGCTTACTGTAAAATAATAATGATAATGCCCCCCCCAAAAAAAAATGTGCGTGCTTTATTTTTTATCATGGTACGTTAAAATACAGTATCCTTAAAATTCTTTTTTTCTCATATCACAAGATGTAAATAATAAAATAAATATTGTAAATATTTTTCTATTTAGAATGACAGAATCAAGATCTTTTCCCTGCATTCTTTGTGGAAAAAAGAACTAAACCCGCAGAAAGGCGATTTTTATCCGGCGACGGCAATAAACATTTAAGAAAGTATCTTCAGAAAAACTTTATGGTAACCATCCATGAAAACGATGTATTGTGTGGTAAATGCAGACGCCAGTACTATACGCATTCAGCCCAAAAAATTAAACCACAAATACCATCCAAAGTTGTCCATTCTGAACCATCTGTATTTTCACCGAAAAATATAAGTCTTCCACTTTCGTCAACAGGAGGAGGTCATTCAACGTGCTGCATTTGTAGAAAACGAGGCCCAAAATTAGTTGTTGTTTCATCAAATACTCGATTTAATTGCTTTTTGTATAAAAACATAATTATACCTTATGGAGCAAGGTGTTGCCCAGTACACATTACAGATGGAGCAATTACTGATGAAGCGCTAAATCTTATGAGCCACTTTCAGAAAAGTACAGATTTCAACCGAAGTGACATAATGAATCTCTTAAGTAAAATTCGTGAAGCTTTACTAAAAAGAGAGGGAAAAGGAATAGATTTTGATTCCACTTTCGGAGATGTATATTTCAAAACTCTTACAGGCCTAGACAAAGCGTCCTTTGCCAACCTTTTGACCTATTTAACCTCTGTTAGAGACACACACGTAAGGAGTGCAAGCACCTGTCTTGGAATATATCTTACGAAGCTGAAAACAGGGATGTCAAATAAAGTTCTTGCAACTCTGCTACAGATTTCCAAAGACTCAGTTGCAATTAAGTCAATTAGAAAAAAATCTATTGCAAACATTTGTACCTCATAATATTGGTTTCCACCACGTAACGAGGGATGACGTCATTACCAATCACACACGTCCGTTGGCTCAAACACTCTTTGGTCAAGGTTTTAAAAATCCCGCCATTCTCGTCCTAGATGGGACATATATATACATACTGTGTTGAGCTCCCATTTTCGATTCCAACGGCGCTCTTACAATCTGCACAAACATCGACCTTTGATCAAACCAATGGTGATCGAGACCACGACTGGATACTTTGTCAGTATACTTGGTCCTTATCTCTCAGACTATCAAAACAATGATTCAAACATTCTGAAACATGCGTTTGCACATGACACCGAGGAAATTAAGAGTTGGCTAAAAGAAGGTGACGTTTTTGTGGTCGATAGAGGGTTTCGAGATTCAGTTGACTTTCTCGACGAAGTTGATATAAGAAGTGAAATGCCAGCATTCTTAACAAAAGGCCAAAGACAGTTAGCAACAGAACAAAGTAACACATCAAGGCTCGTCACAAAAATAAGATGGGTTGTGGAAAAACGGCGAACGCAAGGCTAAAGTCATGGAAATATTTCGATAAAGTTCTGCCAAATAGTTTGATCCCTTTTGTCGGAGATGACATATCTATTGTTGCAGCAATATGTAACAAGTATTTACCTGCACTGAGCAGTGGAAACAGCGACGATGACGAGGCGATCGGCTGCAAAATGTTGTATCTGGCGAAACAAAACAATGAACTGCAAGTAAGAATTGAAAAGGAGAAGCTTAACAAAGTAAGGGGAGTGTGGAGAAGACTAGATTCCACTGACATCAATTTTCCGTCCATGACAGAAGAAGAATTACGATCATTAGCAATCGGCGTATACCAAGTTCAACTTGCCAAATCATATGCCCAAGAACATTTCAATGACAAGTCGGAATTTGAAGTGATGATTTGTAAACAAGATTCACAACTATTATGTGCAAAGCTTCAGAGTCGACATATTACGTCAAAATCATACTTATTGTGGATAATGTATGATGAATGTCGAGTACTTTCATGGTACTGCCAGTGTAGAACCGGGTCCAGGGTAGTAGGTATGTGCGCTCACATAACCTCAGTCATGTGGTATCTGGGTTATGCAAGACATCTAGCGCAACCTTTCTGTCATATAAATGACTGGACCGAGTATTTACAGGACGCAAAGGATGTTCCGGAACCAGAAAAGATTGACGATAGTGATGACAGTGATGAAGATGATGGCTGTGTTGAAGAATGACAATTGGTACAATTCTCTGTTATCCTTGGACTTTCAGTATATTATTAAGGTGGGCATTCTCGACTTTACATAATTAGCGTATGAAATTTACACAGCCTTTCATTCACTGTTGAAATATAATTATACATGTACATCGGATAAAGATTCGGGCTAATGTCAACGAGTGTAACAATGATTCAATGACAGTCTTTCGTACGGCAAAGAGGTGGGGTTTACGTCATCTTATCGTTGTCAACAACAACAATTTAAAGTTCCTGGTGTTATTAATTTTTAAACCAATGAGAATCTATGTCGCTATTTGAGAGACGCTAATATGCCACGCCTTACTGAAAGTCCAAGGATGACTGAGTATAGTACTACATGTATTTGATTTTGAAACTTTTTTTAGTGTTTTTCATTGAAGCATACATGTGTAAATTACTTAGTAACAATTTTTACACCAAAAAGTACTTTTTGAAGTGTTGAGAAAATTACCTTGTTTGATTTTTGGAAGGTTTTGATATAAGAACGTTTAGTGTTTACTAAACTTTACTTGCGTCAAATACTGGAAAAATAGAAATTACCAAGTGTGCAATAGTTAACGTAAATATGGAGATATAAATGATGCAAATTAGTGAAGTGTTTAATCATTAATTTTTTTGCAGTATCTAGTTCTGAAATGTTGCTAATGTTGCTCTGTCGAACAATTTATTATAACTTATTATTATACTGTGTAGATTTCAATTTATCCTTAGATCTAAGAGCTGACTAATGTAAATGACAAAAAAACAGATATTGGACAGTGTGTTGTGAAGATGGTCTTTAATCATTGTTGTTGTTGTTTATAAAAAAAAATTGCTCTCATTGCAATGTGTGCCTGTTGTGAAATAAAATTAGACAGTGTCTTTGGATGAATAAAAGATCAGGATAAAGTATATGCATATTTTGCTAATGAATTTTCATAACATTTTGTATTGAAAACCATATGTGTTTATCATAGAAATCTGAAGTCTTCATTCATTCAACATAGCAAGATTGATGACGTCATACAAGCAGCACGTGCGTCGCACGGCAAAAATTTAAATGTATCTGAAAATTACAATGCCTCTACATGTCTATAAACAATTATTTCTGAAAATCTTGATGGGGCCATTTTAGGGCATTGGAGCCTCTTCCTCTTTACATTATATTATAATCTACAAACAATACAAATCTATGAAATAGGCATAAAGACGCAAAACTCCACGGTAGGATTAGGTGCCTATGAGGAGTAAGCCCTATGTATTGATCAAGTAGGAAAATCCATAGTCAAATTCAGTGTAAAATCAAAAGCACAACAATTAAATGAAACAGGTCAACAAAAATACGATCCAATGAAAGACCCATTATAATAACCATGGAATTTACAAATTTCTGACTTGAAATGAGATTGTAGAAATTCTTGTAGCATCAACTTATCTGTGAGTAGCATACCTTGGTTTAAAAATTCATCGTACTCATAACAAGCTCTGATCAACGAATAAATGACACTATAAGTAAGTGATTGTGGGATATTACTAAATAAATAATGAAAGTTAACGGCGGAAAAGTCAGTCTGAAGGACTGAATACCGGTCCTCCGAATGAGTCAATATAACCGCGATGTCCCGTGTCGAGGTACGCGTTTCCTGGAAAAAGATCTCACACTGGCCAATGGCCCTCAGCGCCATGTAAAGGTATAAAGTGACAGCTCTCAAGTGGCGGCTTCTCCACATGTGTAAAACATTCTCGATAAGGACGTTAAACAACAAACAAACAAACGAAATTTCTGATCCCTGGACCTAACGATTGACCTACTTTTCAAAATAAAAACAAATTCAGTGATAACTTCTGAAAGACATATAAAAGGGCATTCATATTAATTTGGCACAATATGACATAAAATATGACATTACACGCATAAAGACACCGAAAGCAGGAAACAACAATTCTTGTTATTATTTCCTTGACGTATTTGTCATGCTGATTGTATTAAATGTATGTTCCCCTATACATTTTTAGCTCACCTGAGCCAAAGGCTCAAGTGAGCTATTCTGATCACAATTTGTCTGCTATCTGTCGTCGTTGTCGTCGTTGTTGTAAACTTTTCATATATTCGACTCCTTCTTAAGAACCGCTGGGCCAATTTCAACCAAAATTGCCACAAAGCATCCTTGGATGAAGGGGATTCAATTTTGTTCAAATGAAGGGCCACGCCTTCATTCAAGGGGACATAATTGGGAATTAATGAAAATTTGGTGGTATGTTTTAAAAATCTTCTTCTCAAGAACCACTGTGCCAGGAAATATGAAACTTATAGGGAAACATCTTCAGGTAGTGTAGATTCAAGTTTGTTCAAATCATGACCCCCGGGGGTAGGGTGGGGCCAAAATGGCCAATCAATTTTTTACATAGAAATATATAGGAAAATTCTTTTAAAATCTTCTTCTTAGGAATAACAAAGCCATAACTGATCATATTTATATGGAAGCATCCTCAGGTAGTGTAGATTCAAGATTGTTCAAATCATCACCCCCGGTGGTAGGGCGAGGCCACAATGGCCAATCAAAGTTTTACATAGAAATATATAGGAAAATTCTTAAAAAATCATCTTATCAAGAATAGCAAAGCCATGATTAGTCTTTGGACTACTTTTGGATTTAAACTATTTAATAATAAACAAATTTCTACTTTTTCCTTGCCACAGTGCTCAGGTGAGCGATGTGGCCCATGGGCCTCTTGTTGTAAACATTTGTACCTCATAATATTAGTTTCTGTTGTTCAATGTGTGTTAATACAAGTCACAGAAAATTTGTGACAGTGTGGAAACCATCAAACAGAAAGCTGAAATGTTGGAATGTTTGAATTCTTGTTGAAAAAAATAGCAGATGAGGAAATAAGCCTTTCTAACAGCAAAAAGCTGCAAGACCAAAACAATGCGGAATCAAACAAAATATTATAGCAAAACTTTAAAATTCTAAAAATGACTGGAAAGTGAGTGTCTTAATGAGGGAGTCAAAAAAACAAAACAAAACATACAGAAGATGTTAAATCAAAAACGAGAAAAAATCAAGTCAACAAATGACTTGAGTGAGTTGTTGCGACACTGCAGAAAATCTCTGGAGGAGGTAAAAGATCGGAATGTCGAACTTATTTTACAAGAGTCATCAAATGATATTTACATCCACTGAATATTTTTCCTTTTATTTCTTATGAAGGCAATTGCCATTAATCAGTGCATGAACAACACTGAGCAAGCCACGTGTGTAGTTACATTGAACAATGGCTGTTCAATCTGTTCTACATACAATCTCATATTCATCTTAAAAACAATAGTAAACAATTTTTTTAATTTTACTTGGAATGAATTTTGATACAGATGTAAATATAAACAATTAAATGCTTTCTTTGTTTGTTCGCAAAATTACACGTATTTTATGTATTTTTGCTGCAATAGCTGCGACATTAATTCCCGTACTAACAACCAAAGAAAGCATTTTATTATCTAACTTGACTTCGTAAAAATAAATTCTTTAAACGTATATACACGCTATAACCTGCGCCGGCTTAAATAAGATTGGAGATTTATAAGGGATGTCAACGAGTACCCGGTTAACCGGGTACTCGATCGAACGTCCGAGTATCGATTACTAAAATCGGTACTCGGTTACTCGGATGTATATTTTTGAATATTTCTAGTCTTATTTATTAATGCATTAAACAATCTGTTTTAAAACGTAAAATGCTCATTGCACTTGTACATACAGTAATTAGGGTTTACTACGACTCTAAATGACCGTTATCGCCTGTGGCAGTGTTTATACAGTAATTATCGTGACCAAGTACCTGGTGTACCTGGCTTTTCTCACCTGCGGCTGCCTTCTTCCCTTATTTTTGTTTGGCTTTAATTATTTGTTTTCACTGAACATCGTTTAAGATCCATTATGTTTAAATAAATTAGATAATTTTGTCAATTCTCCGAGAAGCCGTAGATTCTCGGGAAAAGAGCGGATGATATTACACGTGCGATTGTTGATATGGTTGTGTTTGATTACATGCCAATACAACTGGTTGAAGGCAAAGGCTTTAAAAAAAACTGATGTCCATCGTTGCATCAAACTACAAAATACCGTCCCGTAATACTATATAAATCTCGGATCGAACAAGTGTACTAAAATCGTAAATCCGCTCTATTAGGAGAACTTGATCAAGTTCAAGTTGATACTGTACGTAGCTCTGACGACTGATACCTGGTCGTCAAACGCGACAAAGAGTTCCATTATACAATTACGCAGCAGATTATTTTTTTAAACTAAAACACTGTGAACAACTTATTTTATTTCTTGTGTTTATCTGATAAATAAATTGAACCTTAAAAAATGTTATATAAAATTCCGTCGGACACGAAGTCCTCATCATTATTACAACATAAATACATTTACGGATAAGCCTCCTATAAGTGCATCTGGTTTTATTTCTACAAGAGTTTAAAATGTTTTACAGTCTTCAATTTACTTGTTCATATTTGTTTACACTTTTACCGAGTACCCGGGTACTCGATCGGAAAAACGTCCGAGTAACCGAGTATTGAAAATTGACCGATTTGACGTCCCTAATTATTTAGTCTGATTTATATATTTTTTTTATCAATAAAAGTTAAGAAAATACTGTAAATTACACCATTAAAATTAAACGCGTTATAAAGTTATCAAATTATAATTATTTATAAGCCTGCTAGGAAAGAAATGGCTATTTTTAACTAAATCAATCACGTGACGCCGTCGCTACTTTTAGATTGATAAACAAACATGGCTTGAAGAAAACAAGGTAGGCCGTTTGAGATACTACTCACTTTTCACGTGGAAGACAAGCGTCTTATTCTTAATGATACTTATCTTTTAATGTAATCAGTATCAACCATCTACTCTATTATGACGCATATTAATCTTTTAGCTTTTAGTAATAATTGTTGTCAAAATGCAACATACCTGCGTGTCTAAATATAGGCCTATTGTTTACGCACTTCCTTCATTAATATTCATGAAAAGACTGAATTCTTAATTGCCAGATATTGCTTCATTGTTTCGTTATCACAACGACGTCTATAGGGAAATTTTGTGGAAAGTATTATTTTTCATTACACTTCATGTGTTTCAAATCATTAATCATTTTGTTTCACACAAAATTTGGGGTTCATATAGCGTGTAGGACTTTAAACTTCAAACAAAATAAATACTATATATAGTTCCAGAAAGCTTTCGAATAAATTAGAATTTTTTAAAACTAGATTCCCAAGACATTCTTGCTAAATTTGCTTTTATTCTTTTCTAATTTTATTTTTGAACTGAGTATCCTTTTAGATATCAAAATACCTACCTTCAAACTTGCAAGATGTCAAGATCTGGCAAGAAAAGATTAACCTTAAAATGAAACTTCAACTTTTTCTCATGCAGTTGTGCCTGTGTTATAATTTTTGTTATGAACATGTGCAATTAAAAGCTTTAAAAGTTAATAATTGTTATATGTCTTTAATTTTCATTTGGCTTTTTATGTTGATTAATTTGATGGGTTGGATACCTTGTTTCTTTTTCCTCGGGGGTTTACATTCAGTTAACTGGGGATTAATTAACACTAAGCCAAAACAGTCATTTTCTTAGTCTTCATGCAACGTTCATGAAATAATATTTACAAAATTATAGAAGATTTGTGTCGCTAAAATGAAGACCAAATAGAATTTTTTTGTACGAGTTAACACACACAACCAGTTTACCAGACATCCGGTTTTATCAACTTCACTTACGGTACGAGGCGGTGCGGAGCGGCGGATCACTCGATGCCCGGTTTCAAAAGTTTGGCTCGAATATGGCAGCAGCTTTATTTTTACCGGACAACATTGGCGGCGATGTGACAAAATGTTCCATTTGCTTTGAAACATTCAAAACTCCACGTACGCTACCGTGTTCACACACATTTTGTCATGGATGTTTATCGTCATACATTGTATCGTCTTGTGAAAGTAAGGCGGGCCCTGTGGGATTTCATTGTCCTCTATGCCGGGAATTTACGCCAGCTCCAAATTTATCCGGAAATCCCAGTAAATGGTGTGAATATTTCGGAATTAATCAAGTGCTAGTTGAATTTTCCCAGCAAACGGAGCGTAGAAAATTATGTGATGCCTGCAAAAGAGGAAATGAAGAGGAAGAGGCAAAGGGTTATTGTTTGTCTTGTAGCGAGGCCCTTTGTGAAATCTGTACGAAGTGTCATAAAACCAGTCGCATGTCAATTGATCACAAAATTTGCGATTTAACTGACATCAAAGCTGTCAGTGAGATTTCGAATTTTAAAAATAAAAATTGCACAACACACAAAAATAGGCCAGTGGAGCTTTATTGCAATGACCACGATCATCTTTGCTGCACAATGTGTGTTAGTACTGATCACCGCAAATGTGACAGCGTGGAAACCATTGAACAGAAAGCAGAGAAGATCAGAAAAAGTGGAGCATTTGAAGCTCTATATAAAGAAATCGAAGATATTGAAAACCAACTTTGTAAGACTAAAGAAAAACAGGAGAAAAATATTACCCAGATCGAAGATGCTACTGATAAGATTACGACTGAGATTCAAAACATGAAGGTAAAACTTGTTCAGCATCTAGAAAAGCTTGAGAGTGAGTGTCTAGATCAAGTATCAAAATACTCCAAGGAGGGTAAAGAAAAAATGTCCAGAAATGTCGAATCGGTTAGTGATAGAAGCCAACTGATGCGCTGCTGCTTGAAGGAATTGGAAAAGGTCAAAGGCCGCAACGATGCTGACGTAGAGTTTGTTATGGAGTTCCGAAACAGTCAACAAAAACTTGAACACATTAGAAATTCTGGAACAGTTTCACTGTATGGTAGTATAGAATCCTCTGTGAGTCTTGAGTTGGAGGCATTACAAAATGTTTCAAAGTTTGCAAGCGTAAAATTTGATGTGAAAGAGGAAAGAGAGGAAATAATAACGAAAACACTCGAATTAAAATCGTGCTTACAGCTGACAAAGGAAAAGGCGATTGATATTCGAAGTATGGTCTTTTTATCTGAAAGCTGTATAATGTTCACAAATTGGACACCTAATGGCAGAATCTTTATGTATTCGCTCAACAGTGCTAGTTACGATTTGAAGCTGGAACACGAAATAAATATTGGAAATTCGTTTGATATAGTCGTGTTAAATAAAATTCTATATATGACTGTGGGTAACGAATTAACAGCTAGGTCTGTTGATGGACATGTGGAAAAGTCATTTGTCTCTACGGAAAAGAAATATTTTGGATTGGCTGTGCACGACGGTTTTCTTTATGCAGCTTGTTTCAAGTCAATTGATAAGCTGAACACGGACTTCAAGAAAATAAAGACTTATCCAACATCAAATGGCGTTCGATATGTTGTGGTCACAAGTAAGGGTCATATTGTATATAGTACATGTAATTTCATGACAAACAAAGTGACAGCTCTATACGATCAGGGGAATGAAATATGGACATATAGCAGCCCTGGTCTCAGGCGCCCTTACGGCTTGGACAAAGATTCTCTGGACAACATATATGTGGCCGGCTACGACAGTAATAATGTACACGTATTGACCAGTGGTGGGACTCTCATCAAGATCATTGAAGATATGAAAAACCCAGTCTTCTTCAGAGTGGATGAAAAGAGAAACATTTGCTTTGTGTGTAACTCGCATAAATATATCAGCATATATAAATGGAATTAAAAGAGAACTCATGTTATTTGAATTTCTTGTTTGCTTTCACTTTAATCGTATGATTTCGTTCATGTATTTTGGGGGGATGGGGATGCGTCTTTGCAGGCTTAATTTTTTAGGTTTTTCTTCTCAATAAGCATGGCCCTACTGATACCACATGTAGAAAGATATAAGGGCCATTATGGCATGTACAGTAGGGCCATACTTATTGAACAGAAAAACTAAACAAAAAATAAAGAAAGTTTGTAAAGACATAACCCATTCCCCCGAAAATTTATTTTTTAAAATAACGATATAATCAAGTTAGAAATGCCATCTTTAAGGTTAGAAATACCACCTTTAAAGTTGAAAAACCCCAGCTTTAAAGTTGGAATTACAAAAAAAGGCAATTTGTATGGTTCCTCTAAAAAGCAAATTCAGTTAGAGGGAGGGTAAACCATCAAACTAATACTCTTCAACCAGTCAACAATCAAAAAGTATATGTAGTTTAAGAAAAAAAGATGGTCATTACCCACCCTACCTTTAACCTTTCGCCACTTTTATCTACGAAGATTCTATGGGTGGTTTTGTGAAGATTTTCTTTTTTGGTAGAGCCGTCTGGCTCCGAATCTTTTGTTACAGTGTGATTGAGCTCTCCAACTTTTTCTGCCTATCATGAAAAATTCTGTCGAAAATGGAAATGAAATCTGCCCCCCCCCCTCCTTCAACTTTTTGTTTCTTTTGCCTATTTTTAAAGACGATTATCTGGTATGTACAGATTTATAGTGCTATATAATTTCTTGTGGAAAAAAATCGTGTATTTGCATTGGAGAAAAAAATTAAATGAAATATTTATCATAAGTTCTAAATCTAGACATACTGTAAATGTATTATATTTAGTGTGTATGATATTTGGCGGAAATTGAGTTTTGAACAAGTTAGCGTAGATTTGATTTAGTACATTTCCTAATGTTCTTTAATCTTGTTTACGTACATAAGTACAAAACATTTAGCGTTGTACTTGAATTAGCTGAAGTCTCTTTCCGCCAAAAGCGCTAAAAAGAATATATACACAGCCAAATGTAATATTACGTTTACAGTACTTGTGATAAAGGTGAACCACGCAAAAAATTATGGTTAAGTAACCAAAAATTACCTTGGACCCCACCCTCCCTCAAAAATGGTGAGGAAAATCAATGACTTCACCATTGCAGAGTTTTCTTTCGAATATTTTGATCAACAACTTTAAAATGATGTTTTGTCTTTTATTGATGTTTCTAACGTATCATTATATAGATTTACACATTCTAATATACAAGAAACTAGGGGTACTGTGAGCAATTAATGAGCTCACTAAATGATAACCCCTGCCTCCCATATGATTATAATGGCAAAGTCCATGTTTTACTGTGGCCGGGACTTATCCGCAACTCCTCTTATACCACTGAGTGAAAATTAATGAATCTTTCACAGAATCTTTATTACATATTGCCATTGTGCACCTCCTATTTTACCTTTTGATCCGACACATATTTTTGGTTTTCCGGCCACAGCAAAACATAGACTTTTCCATTATAATCATGTGGGAGGCGGGGGTATCATTTAGTGAGCTCATTGCTCACAGGAAATCCGGTTCACAGTACCTCTAGTTTTCATATGCTTTCACAATTTGACATTTTTTGTACTGCCTCCAAATATTTATTTTGGTTATATACTAGTAGTT